>NW_008825957.1:0-17293 GCF_000691245.1 Trypanosoma grayi
TGCTGAGGCGGTGTTGTTGGTGGCGTCCCCTGCAACGGGCGACTGCCTGGTGTGGAGTTACTGCTGCTGCGGGCACCCCGCTGACCACTGTACGCGAAGGAGGCATCGGGGTGCGCCAGACGCACCTGGATTCTGTTGCCACCTATCACATGGCCAACAAGGTTTGAAATCGCCAGCTCCGCCGAACGCGGATTTCTGTACAGAACAAATCCGTATCCCTTGGACTGCCGCGTTCCCTTCGCTCGCATAATTCGTGCTGAAGTAATGGGGCCGTACGGTGCAAATAGGTTAAATAGTTGCTCATCGTCAAATTCAATGGGGAGGCTTGCAACATACACGTTGCGCCCGAATTCCGATTGGTCTACCGGCGTTTGAGTAATCATTATCTTTTGTTTTGCCTTTTACCGTTCTTCTTTTCTTGTTCCCTTTTGTTTCCCTTTTTTTTTGCTTAAAAAGGGCAATACACGCTGCTCACTTTGCTGCTCGGCTATCCATTAAAAGAACAGAACAAGAATGAAAAAGAAGTAACAGTACCATGCATCGTTCTTCAACCCCTCCCATCTCCCTCTTTGCCAAACGGAGGGGCTCGCCACAAATAAGTATGCCATCGACGCGTTTGTTTCGTATTTTTATTTTCACAGTGAACAAAATTGTCGTACCTTTGCGTCTTCAGGAAATGGAGGCCACAACTGTGCACTCCGTTGGGTGATGCCAGTCGCCACAAACAAAGCAACGAACACTTGGACCTCCTTTTGGTGCTGCCAACTTACGAGGACAGCACCGAGCCACATGGTCCACTTCACCACAGAAGAAACAAGACTTCTTCGCCTCTCTCTGGTTTTTCTCAGTTTCTTCGGGTGGAGCCAAAGGAGCTGTGAGAGGAACTTGGGGCTGCCGCCTATCGACGATGGTTAAGTTTCTCACGCTCTCAAAATCATCCTTTAGCAGCTTAAGGATAGCACGAACAACCACGCTGCTGGCCGATTCCCAGCTCTGTGAGGGATCATTAATTTTTTGGCTAAGGGCGGAGTCAAGTTGGTCCTTTAGATGTTTCAATAATGCTGCATCCTCACTCTGACACTTAAAAGCAGTCATTTCATCCACCACAAGCTCACCATACTTTGGTAGGTACTCCAACTTACCACCGCTAAAAAGTATAACATGCAACGGTGTCACCATCGAAACGTCTCGCAAAAACGTGGCAGACGTCTTCACCTTGTCGACATATACGAGAAGAGGCGAGGTGAACCTCTTTTCTTTGCCTGCAACACTAGAGGGATGAACCAAAACCTCCGACCCATCAAATGTCGTGATATTAACAAAGCAACCCCCTTTTCTATTCGCATTGGTTTTCACTCGAGCGATGTTTGGGTAAAGGCCAGCAACAATACAGGAGAGAATGCACTTTACACTCCGAGCGTTGGTGTTGAAAAGCGCCCCACCAGACTCGTAAATACAGTCGTCAAGGGTGATAACAGGCTCATAAAGGAAACGATCAGGAGATGTCTGAGTCGGTTTGTCCTCGATGAAACCTGCCTCGAAGAGGTAACGTTCATACTGTCGTTTAGTTGCCTGAATCTGTCGGAGGGTTGCCGGGGAGAGATAGTAACGAGTGCAGAAGTTCCTTCCAGCAGAATTTCCCTCCTTATGTTGCACCGCGATCCAGCGAGCATAGGCGAACCATGACACCAAATGATCTGACATGTATTCACCAGCAAGTGCTTTCCGTACTCCCTCCACCTCAGTTTTATAATCCATCGCGGACAGAAAAGGACTTCGTATGGCAAGACAAGCTGCAATCGTCAACACTGGATCCACACAGTGCAAAATAGCCCCATGAATAATCATTTTTCCAATGCGCACATCTAGCGGCAAGTTTGCCAAGTGCTGTCCAAGAGATGTTAGGTGCTTATTAAACGTTAGTGCTCCAAGAGTTGTAAGAGCTTTAACACTACTTCGCACTGCGCGCTCCTCAGGTGGCGAAAGAGCCTTTTGAAGGTACTCCACTTCATCACCCAAATTGAGTGAATAGATCTGCAGGACAAGACTTTCAAGGGGTACGCGATGCATTTCGCATAGTTGATGATCCTCCAATGCCTCGAATTGTGCATTGGTGAACAAGCGAAAACAAAAACCTTCCCTCACACGTCCGGCACGCCCTTGGCGCTGTCGGCAGTTTGCTTTTGACACATTCACTGTCACCAACTGTGAGAGACTTTTCTTAGCGTCGTATCGATTTTCTTTAGCCTTGCCACTGTCGATGACGAATACTGCATCATCAATGGTAATAGAGGTCTCCATAATGTTCGTTCCGATGACTACTTTGCGTTTCCCTTTCGGTGGCCGCCGAAAGACACCTTGTTGCTCTGACGAACCCAAAGAACTATGAAGATTATAAATCAAGCAACTTTGGGCCAGCTTGGGGTTAGACCTTAGTTGTTCCATACACCGCACTATCTCTGCCATACCAGGAAGAAAAACCAAAATGGCTCCCTCCATTCTCATCACAGTGTCGATGTGCGCGACAATATACTCAATGAGTTCGTAATTGATGATGTCAAGGTTCATCCTTAGAACTGTCTCTAGAGTTTTCGGCGCCACATTCATCTTCGCAACAAGGCTTTGCTCGTCCGCGACTATCTCACACGCTTCTTCAACCTCGTCAAAGTCAATACTTGTCATATGCTTTCGTGTGTTACGACGCCGCTCTTCTTTCCTCACCTCCCACTTAGCGTACGGTGACCCGTCCTCAAGTGTATAACCAACCATGGGAATGACATCCTCTAAATGAAAGACTTGCACAGGGAATGTGCGACCTTGAATAGAAATAATGGGGGCCCCACCAAAATAACGGGCAAAGAGCCCGGAGTCCATTGTTGCGCTCATCAACACCACCTTTAGGTCTGCTCGACGCTTGATGAGGTCACGCAGTAGGATGAGCAGAAAGTCCGTATCTACGCCACGCTCATGGATCTCGTCCACGACAATGTGGCTGACACGACCCAGAAACTTCTCGACCTGCAGACGTCGCAAAACGATACCTGTGGTGCAGTAGGTTATCTGTGTACGCCTCGAAACACAATTTTCCAGACGAATTGTATAGCCCACCACACCACCCACTGCTTCATCACGTTCCTCTGCAACCCGAAGAGCGACAGACGTTGCAGCCAGCCTTCTCGGTTGAGTACACACTATATTAGCTGAACTACCTCTACCTTCTTCACACATAAACTCATAAAGATACTGCGGTATCTGTGTCGTCTTGCCGCTACCGGTCTCGCCACCAATAACTACAACCTGATGCCTTGAAAGTGCTTCTTGAAGCTCTTCACGAGCCTGAAAGGCGGGCAATTGTGCACGTGCATTTTTCATTGTTCCAGCAATTTTAAGTGTTTCCCATTCCATCATTAGTTTGGTGTCAAGTTCCTTATCACGCTTCAGAAATTCACGACGTATATAATCCTCCTCACGATGTGTGTAATCGACTGTATTGAGCTCAACTTTCGGTGGCATAAAGCACGACGCAGGACGGGCATCATCAGTCGGCGAAGGAGCTCTCTGAGGAGCTGTTAGAGCGCCCGCGAACGCCTCTCGTTGTGCGGCTAAAGTAGTTTTCTCATCTCTGGCGGTCTGCTGTTCCTTTAGTGATTGCCGCTCGTTTTCTGGCCTAGGTAGATCACTAATCGACGAAACAGCTCCATGAACAGCAGAGAGTAAAGCCACAAGACAGCCTTCACCTGCAAGACCATTAATAGCTTCAACCGCAGCATCCAGCACGGACCGACGCGCAGCAGCAGATACCTCCTTCGTGTCTGACGGAAGAACGGCTAGAATAGGCAACCCCCCACCAACCTGTTGTTTGCGCGGCTGAATAAACACAAGAGGTGGGTCAACAGGGTAGTGGTCAGGGATGCGAACAGAGATCAGCACACCCTTCTCATTTTCGGTCAAAAAAGAGAAGTAAAGCTCACGGTCCTCGACATCGTCATCATCAAAGTTCCTCATGCCCAAGAAGCTGTCCTCAAACAATGTTTGTACAGCTTCAACCTCCCCTTCAAGTATTTGATCCCCCTCTTCATCTGTCAGAATCACCTCCACCTCTTCTCGACTATACCACAACATATACGAGAACAAATCAAAACAACTCTTCACGAGAAACGGCTGACAGAGCCCACCTTCACTTAACAATTCCGTAATGGAAGTAAAGGGTGGTAGCCTTGATTCCCCCATTAGATCCGTCACGTACTGTGTGGTAAGGTCTGGTGGGAAACCAAGTCCTTCGTAAAGCCTTTGCAGGATTTCTGAAGGAGTTAGCGGCAAGTTACGTTGAAACGTAATACGCGACCCCGAACTTGGGTCAAAATGCTTTTCGGGGACAGGCACCACACCACCGGTTGCTGCATGATGAAGGACATCAATGATCATGTCTCTCCCAGCGCGGGAGAGCATCGAGGGTGGCGCCTTTGGCGGTGGTGCAGCACCGCGTCCACCACGCCCACGCCCCCGACCGCGTGCGGGCTCCCTCGCCTTTCGCTGTCTATTCGGACCCATACCTTCACTTCTACTCCGACTACTACCACCACCACCACAATTACTACTACCGGGTGGGGAATAGAAACAGATGAAGGAGCAAACAAAAAGGAAAAGAGAAGGCACACTAGAGAAGGAGAATCATAGAGCAAAGCGCAAACATGCGCATCTAAGCAAACAGAAACAATAGGGTAGACACACACCCCAGTGCACGTAATGTCCCTCAAAAGAAACTCAACAACAGCTGATGACGAAGAAGAGCCTCTTGGGCCCTTATCCTTTTTTTTGGGGAAATCATTGATATCTGATCCTGTTTGTTGCAATTCGTTCTCACTGTTTATATCGAGTTTGTATTCATTTTCCTTTTTTATTATTACCGTGACTTTTTTCGTTCGTTTTCCACATTTTTTTCTTGACGAAATTGACCCTTGCCTTGCATTTCTTTTCAGCACGTACTCATAAAGACCAAAAGGAGATGGAATAATAATAATAAAAAAATGGCTCCGTGAAATTGCTGAACTCTGACATCTCTGCGCGGATCAGCTGTTGGGCACTGGCCGGTTGGTTGTTGCATCGTAAGAAGTTGTCTTTCATAAGTTTGTAAAAGAATCTACAGAACACGAAAAAAGAAAAAAAAACATGGGAATACACTCTTTTATAGTAGTAATTTTATATGTGGTGTTCTCTTGTTCACTGTCCCATTATGTAGGGCTGTGGATATACCAGGACAACCGCAGGCTCCGCGACGTTGTATAGCATCGCTTGCTGGCAAAAAAGAGGATAAACCTTCTTCGCCGAGGCCTCTGGTCGGGCAAGGCGCACTTGAACACGAGTGTTGCCAACAGTATGGCCTTGAAGAGCAATAACAGCGTTGTATGCGTCTTGGTGCCTTTCCATAAGCACGAATCCGTAACCTTTGCACAACCCCGTGTTTTTGTCCTTCACAAGGGCTGTGGAGACGATTTTCCCGTAAGGCGCAAACAATGCACGAAGCTCTTCATCTGTGTAGTTGCGCGGGAGACTTGCAATGTACACGTTGCGATTGTACGGTGATTCGAAGGACATTTTTAATTGAGAGTGAGCGTTCACTTCGTTATTCTATTCGATGCAAAAACGAAAAAAAAAAACGGGGACGAGAACAACAAAGGAGCTTCAATCAATGTAGTAGTATGCCTGTTTCCATCACCACACTCCCGACACCGCGGAGAGCCCCAAAATTAGAGAAAAATTGAAACGTGCTACAACACAATAAGACAAAAAACCTCAACCTCGCTTAGAACTTTTATAGGGTCTCGTTTTTTCGATATCCTCAATATCAAGAACCCTTTGCCGTTTTCCACCTTGTCTACTTTCTTTAAAGGCGCTAGGGCACAATTGCCTAGCTGCACACTCAGAGCAGTGTGGAAAGCGAGGAGAACATACAGTTTGCCCTAATCCCACTAAAACCTCATTAATCTCACCCCAATACTCGCGCGGAAGCCAAGATTCAAGTGCCTTTCGTGTATCTTCCGGTGTCTTCACTGTCATTGGCACCCAATTGAAACGCTGCGCTATGCGGTGAACATGCGTATCCACTCCGATGCCAACCACCACACCGTCAGCTGCTTGTAGGAATATATGTGCCATTTTGGGCCCCACACCTGGAAGAGCAATCAGTTCCTCGTAAGATTGCGGCACACATCCTTGGTGTCGCTTTAAAATAGAGTCAGTTGCTCCTTTGATATGTTTCGTCTTCATGTTATGAAAACCCACTTTCGAAATAAACTCATCGAGCTTCTTCGCAGGCATTTTTGCTATTACCTCCGGTGTGCAGCCATGCTCAATCAACGAATGCATTGCTGCTGCAGTTACATGATCTTTTGTTTGAGCGCTGAGCATAAGTGCAAGTAGAATTTGATACCGCCTCGTTTCGTTTGAGGCCGATTTGTCGAATAACTTTGAGCATCCCACCGTGTCTACCGGGGCCTCCGTTGTCTCCCTGATCTCTTTTATTTTGGCATACAGTTTGTCCCAGTTTAGCGGCGGTATGAACACATTTTTCTTCATAACCCCTCCTAAAGGGAAGCAAATATTTTTGAGAAAAAGGAAATGTTGTATACATTCTTTCTTCCCAAACTCGATGCATCCCCCTTCCAACAGGAATAAAAATAAACAATATATATATATATATATACCGCCAATGCCTTCACACTATATCAAACCCCTTACACTGTTTTCAGTTCTTCCATTTCATTTATGTATGTGTATGAGGAAAAAAGAACAAAAAGATAACGAAACCACACTAGCTGCGTCTTATGCATCCTCATTGCAAAGAAACTCGTCAGGATTGATATAGGTGGCATAAGAATAACAAACCGATGGTGATCCTCCTGAAGACATCCCCGAAATATGTAACTGACGACTGAAAGCACCCCACTGTATTTCCTCAACAATCCTCTGGTGCGCAAATTCAAAAATACGATCCCAGGAGGCATATTTTCTTTTGCAGAGCGAACACCACTGTGAACTGCAATGTGGTTAGGGTGGTAGGACACTCCCCATCGGTCGAATGTAACGACCGTGCGAACACTCTTGGCCTTTTTAAGGTATGAAAACACTTCTTGTCTAATTAGGTCACTATCCCATGATCTGTTCAGCCCATCTTGCAAAGAGGGATGATTGACAACTTTCACATTGTTCTTGTGGACCCCAAAGTACTGTCCGCTACGATAGAGCTCCTTCTCGCGAGCCGCACCAAGGCCCGCGTAGTTTCCGTTTGAGAGGCAAAGAAAATGCACTTTTAAGTCATGCTGCCTCAGATATTCCAACAACGGAGAAAAAAACATCGCTTCGTCATCCGGATGGGCAAAAACAAGAAGAACATCCCCAAGTACACGTGGACTAATTGCAGCTGCCTTGCGTTGCCACTGGAGAAGAGCCCCTGCTACCACCGCAACAACACACACCACAAAAAGACTAGGCATTTTTTTTCCTTCACACCTACACAAACTTACAATGAAAACATCAATGAAAAAAGATCAGGAAACGACAAAAAGAGAACAAAAGCCGATAAAAAACTACCCAACAGAAATGCTGACAGCAGCTTATACCATTCCGATCACTAAACACAGCTCCCAATCAATCCACTCTTGTATATTTGTAATATACCACTGTAAGAGGTGATAAAATACACAGAACGTATAGTATCCTCAACTACACTCTATAGACGGAGTCTGTCTTTAAGGTCATTGAGTTTATCCAGCTTCCTTAGTGTCACGTCATCATGGTGTTGCTCGTGTTGTCGTCGTTGTTGTCGAGCTTCCTCTAAACGACTCTTCTTGGATACACTGCGAGCAGCATCTTCTTCAGTAACCACATTGAAGAACTGAGGCGTTAGAAAAGACCCGTTGGACATAATAGCACCACTCTCTGTAGCTAGCTCTGGAGAAAATCGGAGGGGACGTCCTCTCTTTTTGGTCTGCATCAGAAGCCGATATTTCTCTTCCTCGTATTTCTCGCGCTGATTTTCCCATTGAGCTCTTTCCTCTTCCAACAATTTATCCTTCGCAGCAAGCGAAGCCTCATATCTTTCGAGATACTGTCTCATATCACGTTGTGTTTCCTCTAACTGTTTCTCCCGCAGGCCAAGCTCTAACTGAATCTTCATCTCTTTAGCCTTCCATTCTTTTTCATGCACCGCCACAGCACTGCTATTCTTAATCCTTTCTCCCTCCAGAATACCAGCGAGTCGAGAAACTTCTATGTTTGCTGAAGCACATTTTTCTTGAGCCTCACCTAGCCTCTGTAGTAAATCATTTCTCTCCTTCGCAGCGTCAGCGGACTTCTTCCACTCCTCATCTAACATATTCAGGACGTTTTTTTGCGATAAATAAATCTCTTCTTTCAATGACTCCAATTTTTCAGCAGTCATTTGCCATGAGTTCGCTAGTTCAACTGTTGTTGACTTCAGAGCCTCATTTTCCTCCTTCAATTTCTGGACTTCCTCCCTAAATGCCTTCATGGTGCTCCTCCAGTCACCTTCTTCCCGCTTGGCAGACCCCGCCGGTGATGGTGAAACAGTAGTAGGCTTGTTGCCTGCCAGTGCCTTTTTGGAACTCATCATCATCACCTTTATAAATTAGAGATAAAAGAGAAGAGGGGGAGGAGACCCACAAAAAGAAAACAGTTTAAGCAACAAGAACAACAACAAAAAAACAGCAAGCGAAGCAAACAAAGCAGGGATCAGCCAGAGACACTTTTTTTTGTAGAGTAAAAAAGAGGGGGGCAGGGGGAGACACACATTCTCTGCGGGCGTTCACCATCGTTTTTTTTCTCTTGAGGTTCAACCTGAATGACCGTCAGCGGCCGTAGGTCCAGACTCTGTAGACAGAAAGAAGGCCAGAAAAGAGACCACATATGCTGGCTAGACCACGAACACTGTCCCAGCGCTTCAGATACGACATGGCCACGAAAAGATCAAGCAACAGCTTCAACTCTGTAACAAAGATCCAATGCAATTCAAAGTCTTTCCACAACAGTTCTTGATACGAACCCACCACTATATCATTTGCTTCTTCCACCTCCACAATTTGATTCTCATTTTCGTCATTGTTCACCTTATTTGCAAAATTTGCTTTACTCATTCTGCGTCGTAGTTTGTCAACTCGATCATATCTGGACAACAGAGAAAATGAGTCTTTTGAAAACAGGAGTTCTTTTTCTGTTGTTTGACGGGACGCGTCCAGAATCCCCTGTAACAGCCGTAGCGTGTTGAGGAAGAGGTCAATCAAAAAAACAGGTAGTGTGCACCGAACAGCCAAGCTGATAAGTTGGTCAGCCACCTGACTGTGAAAGAAACCCTTTTGTACAAGAAAAGCAACATCTTCACATGACGATTTAACACACATTAGGGCCCGGGCTATCATATCACATATCATCTGACACTGGATAAAAACAGCAATCCACTTTCCACCGCTGACCGGAATGTAAACAAGTTCCGAACACTTGATTAAGGTTACCCTCATCCTCACAAACTCACCAACAAAACGCCCTACACGAAACAGTCGCCGCGTGTTAACAATGGTCATTAACCTTCTCTCAACTGCGCTGAATTCCGCACCAGGAACATAGTTGGGATTGTAGTCCACCGCGTGCATCCATAGTTTTACCCTAAGAAAGTATTGAAGAACTTTAAACAATTTATCTCTGCCCTGATATGTTTGTAACAGCTGCCTTAGACGCGTCTTTGCCGTTATATCTTCAAACGGATCACTTCCCAAAACACGAAGAGCGTCATGACGCATCCCTGTGAAATAAAAAGAAAACCTAAAATAAGATAATAATAATTAAAAAAAAAAGAATTACGACCAAAAAAAAAAGAGTCCGACTAAACAAAAAAATCCATGGGATGAGCAAATACTGAATTTGAAGAACAGAAAAGATCAAGTGCCAACCATAGAATCTTAACCGGGTGCTTTTCTTCACGTGTGAAACAAGAACTCCACAGCAGCTCTCCTAGTCAAAACTAGGATCGTTTTCTCACAAGATCCAACTCACTATTGGTGAGCGTACCCATAATCCAGTCGGCATTCAGACACCTGCACATCCTCAATTGTGTTGCATTCCACTTTCTAGAATTTAGCTTTTCCACCAAAGTCTGCAAGGCCCTGTGTGCACTTCCGAGAACCTTGTCTCCCATTCCATCGCTATCCCTTTCCTTTCGCCTCTGTTCCTCTCGCTTTAACCTGGCTGCAGTTTTATCGTCAACCTTTAACTTGTACACGAGTCGGCCACGCAGAGTCCGTGGACCAACAACCTCATCAGCATCTTGTGTCGATGAGGAATGTTCACGATTGGGACGTATATCGAGAGCGCTCCAAAGAGATGGATCAGGTAGTAATGCATTGCATGGGTAGAATACATTTGATGCAATAGTCGCGTGCTTTAAAGGAGTCGCTGCTTCAAACAAAGGTTCTTGTTCCTCTTTACGCGCTTTGGTCAGGTCGTCTATAAATTCAAGCCACTCAATGTCCTCATCAGAACAAGGGATGTAATTACCTACTCTGTAATGCTCAATCATGGATTTGTGTGTAAAGTCTACACAGTGTTCAGCACGCCTCAGAAGCGTTTTCGGTAAGGAAGGCAATCCTAAGACGGATTCAGCATTTACCAAATTATTCCAACCTGCGCGTACCAACCCTTCGTGTTGTGAAGAGGAAAGGAGCTCAATCTGACGCTCTGCATATCCAAGAACTTCACGCTCGTCTTGCCGCCAGAGGTGGTATCTTACTGCCTCATTAGACAACAGTATTGCGTCCTTCAATGACTTTACGACAGAAGACACGCCCCTCTCATACACCTTGGAAGCCATCTGCAAATCACCAGTGATGCACTGCTCTACAGATGCCCACTGATAATATATTCTCCAATCTGTGATACTTTTAGCAACAGCAGCTTTCCCAATATCCCGGAACCGTTTTCGGGTTTGGAATGAATCATTAACACTATTGGCGAGCAATCGCTGCTCAAAAATACCTCGACTCACAATGTCATTTGGCGCCTTAATTGAATCAATACCCGACTTGGATAGCAGCGCTTCCAAGGAACACAATGCAATAGACTTCTGACCAACACATTCACGTCCTCTTTCAAGAATTTCTAGAGCCTGTGCTTCATCTTTCATGTCTACTGCAACAAAGCAAGCATAGGCATACCAGCACACATCCTCTAATGCAAATTGGATACAAAGCTGGCGAAACGCAAGCTCAATTCTTCGCACATGCAGATCGTGTGAAATTTGACTTTCTTCAGAGCCATCCAACATTGATCGTAGTAAGGTGTTCCACTGACAACAAATCAGGTTCCTGCGAAACACACTGCATTTTTTAACGTCTACAAAACGGTCAGGCCAAGCTGGCTCTGTCTTCAGAATATCAGAAAACCGCACAACTTCAGATATTGGTAAACAATTCGGCATTGTCTCTCCGTCTTGTTTTGCCGCCTCAAGCTCAAATGTGCTATACACCTTATACACCAGATCGTGTTGATACAGAGGCACTCGCAAAGCTAGTTGAAACAGCTCTCGTTTTTTCCCCTCAGAGCACAGATGAATAGCCCGCAGCCACAAGGGAGCGCTGTAAGGATCAAGTCCGACTCCGTGTATCGCCTCCAAGACTATATCGTCATTGACAGGTATCCCTTTTTTTTCTGCATAATCAAAGTACGCCATCCACGTTTCTTGGTAAGCTGCATTTTCAATCATTTTTGCTATGCATTCTCCCTGTTCCTCTTCAGGAAGATCAAATACCCATCGTGCGCTCAAGGCAGAAGAGGGATTTGATCTAATATACTCACCGAGAAGCAAGGGAGACTGATTGTCGTCACTCAATTCCATTACTAGAAACCCCTAGAAGAAAAAAAAACACAACCNCCCCAAAAAAAAAAAAAAAGAATTCAGGTAATAATGATACAAACAACACAAAAAAAGGACAGAGTATAATTCCCCAATTAGTTATTCCAGAAAACGAAACAGCAGACATATTTCCTCATACTATTCTTGTCACTGACCCTGAGGGTGCAGTTTACCATGCGAAAAGTACGCCGATGGGCCACTGTGCATCCATTCTTCTTCCTGAATACGTTTAGAATAATCACGAATGACACGCCAGTAGTCACTCTCGCAACAAACCACTGGGGCTGTCACGTCCTCACGTTTCGTGTCCCAATGAGAGTCCATGATCTAATAGTATATGCACATCTACTGTCTACTAGAATAACTCTAAAATAAAACCCACCAACACGAAAAAACGCAGATTAATCAAGCTTGTAAAAAACATTTCAATTACTCATGAGGCCAACGTTCAAAATACCAAACAAAAAAATCAAACATTCTCGCCCTAGGCAATACACTACTACTATAGCTAATGATAATAGAAAATAACCCTATTCCGCAAAGAAAAAAAAACCCTTCCATACACCTCGTGCCTAATACGTATACTCTTTTCCGGTGTAGCCTGCCCAGCACTCCCACTCCTTCAGACCACAATCACGATTCAGACCGTTGTTACCCCAACCAAAAGCGAAACCACCACCAGGGTAACGACGATGGCGAATACGGGCAAACGGATTGTCGGGACCCTTGTAAGTGACATAGTGGTGCGAGTGCTGAAGCTTCTGATACATGATCCAAATAACAGCAAGCAAACCAACTCCAGCAATACGCGCACTCGAGCGGAGGCCGCCCATATAAGTCGGATTGAAAAGCGGGTCATCCGGCATCGGAAGCCGCCCAGTTCTGCAGGACGCCATTATACCTTTTAATATCTATCAAGAGTAGAATCACCAGGGTACAGACAAAAGGATAAAGTAACAAAAAAAACTCCATTGTTTTACTGATTGTATTGCTTTTTATGGTCAAAGCTTCAAAAAAAAAAGGCATATTAAGCTTTTCCTTAACCGAACAAAAAGCAAAGAAACGCTTATACACAGATCATTATGACTTCCTCCTTTTATAACGCTTTGTTAAGGGACATGCATCCTTCAGTGATATCATCAACTACAGGATCCATATTGTCCCAGACTTCATCACCAAGCGTTGTACACTTGCTCGGCTGTTTAGAGTTTACAATGCCGCTGAAAGCTGCAGTATTGTCTGCAAGTGGTAGTTGCTTGTCAAAAAGGATGCACGCCGTCTTCTGCTTCGTGTACATAGTCAACAGAAGTTTTCCCGTTGGAACATGGTATACTCTTGCTTTGCGATCTAAACCGGCGACACCAAGAAGTTGATGACCAGCAGGATGTTTAGTCATACTGCGCACACTTCCAACACCACCACGCAATTTCGCCCTGGACGCAAATCCACGCCTTGTGTCATACAAATGTATGTCACCACTTGCTTCTCCAATAAGAAATTTATTGCAATTCCACTGCATCAGTGTGGTTGGCCTTCGTTCAATTTCGCGGCTAATCTCGTATTCCTGTACTGGTCTTTCGTTGCTGCGACGATCATAAAAGCGCACTTGATGATACCCCGTGGTTGTACAGAACACAAAAGGATTAATGATACACGTCCCAGTTACGTAAACAGGGTACGGCACATCCAAAACGTGATCCCTCACATTCTTCGCCCGAAACACGGGAGTTGCGACATCCTGCGCAGAAAGATCGTAAACACAAAGATCATTTTCTTTGCCACCCATTGACATCATACCATATTTCCTATGAATGTGAAACGCCTCCACAGGCCCATTACACTCAAAAGCTTTTTCCGTCTCTAATTCTGCATTAGCAATCAAAAGTTTACCATTTTTGGAAACTACCACAAACTTCTCCTTCACAAAAGAAAGACTATTGGGTAGCGCTGCAGAGAGTCCTAGTTTCTTTGACCTTACCAGCATGCGCTCTCCAACATCCAAGATTGATACAACACCGTCATTCATTGAGATGGCCAGTTTTGAAGTGGAACTATCCATCCAGCACATACCAGCAATCCCTCTTTTTCTGTTCTGTTCCCCGTAGGTGAATGACAACGTGGCTCCTGTACTCTTCGAGACATCCCACACTTTCACCAGGCCAGTGTCATCTCCAGTAATACACGCCATGTCTAAAAAAAAAAACTCACCAAAATCAACACGAAAGAAATGGTATTAAAGGTAGAATATTGCCAAACAAAAAAAAAATACCCCAAATAATTGTCACAAGATTTAAAACGTCACCCCGAGCACACGTCAATAGATCAACGCGCAAGGTCAAAATACCTTTCAACTTCTTTCTCAGCGAGTTCAACTAAAACAGCAGCTTCTAAATGGACCTTCTGGCGTTTCAAAACATCTATGAGTTTGTTCTGCTTTCTTAAACAGTTGATAAGTTCATTTTTTTCTGAAGAAAGCTTGCTAACACTCGCGCGTAGTTGTGCAAAGCCTTCACCCTGGGAAATGCTCTTCGTTTCATTCATTTCATCAACCTTTGACCTCAATAACGCTATCTCACGGAGAGCGTTTTCAAGCTTACGATCCTTTGCGTCACCAGGACTTAACTGGGCGCTGCGCTGAAGCAAAACCATTTCTTTTTTTTGCGTTGCAACCACATTTTCCGCCACACTTAGCTTTTGCTCGGCCAATTTCCTATTGTAGAGCTCCGCATCCAACTTTTGCTGCATAACTACCAGTTGTCTTCCTAACTTTTCAGACTCTTCACGGCTTTTCGTCAGCGCAGATCTTAAATCGCGGACTTCATTGCTCTCACCCGACTGGTTGATCCTTTTCTTGTTTTCGCCTTTCAGGTCTCTGCCACCAGCGACAATCAACGAAACCGAACGCTTGTCGATCTCAGAGCCACTGAATGAAGCAGTCCCACAACCGCGCGACGATTTTTTTTCATCCGCGGCAAGGGAATTTGGATGCGCTAATTCAAGCCTGAACCTTTCGTCACCCACGTCAGCAAGATATTCTTCACCCTCAGGATCCATTGCGCGTCGCCACGGCCCATCTAGGAAAAAAAACCACACCAAACACGAAAAAAAACCCAAATAAGCAGAGAACCGCCGGCACACACCGCCAAAGAGAATCGGGCGCGGCAAAAAGCCAAACGGCCCCGCCTGCCGCCCTTCAAAAGAAAAAAAACAAGACTGCGGCGCCCAAAGGCCGGAGGAATCGCACCACACGGCGCGTTTTGCGAAGCCCGTCCCGGCCCGATCGGTCGGCCCGGGCGGGGTGAAGGGGGGAAGGGGGCCGCCGCGCTTCTCGGCAACTCTGGCTGCCCTGTTTTGCGGGGTGGTTTGCGCCCCGTGGTGTCGGATGTTTTCGGCGCCTCGGTGGGCGAAAGCGTTGGCCAGGGTTGCGTCGCGTTTGCGCGGGCGTGTGTTGGCGTTCCGCTGCTTTCAACCCGGGGGCGGTGATGGTTGCCCCTTCCCTCAGGCCTACTCGCGCCACCCCGAATATTTATTGGGTTTCTTTTGTGGTGGCCTATTCCCCCGAAGGCCTGCAATGCGTTCCGGTGGTCATGGCGGGCTTCGTTTCTTTTTTACCTGTCTGGCATTGCGGCCGTTCTGCCGCTTCGCGCTATGGCCGATGATGCTCCTCTTGTTTGGATCCTAACGGCTTTCTTGGCAGCTACGCTGAGGATCTGGAGCGATCGCGCCAGATTTAGGCGAAACGGGGGTATGAATGTGTAGTGTAGCCGTTGGCGTGGTTATGGGAAACGGGAAGGCCATTTAATGGGTTGCTTCTTGCTTGCGGCTGCCTTTGCGAAGGGGGAATAGCGAATTCGGGGTTCTGCCACACCGGTGGCCGTCGCAGTGGTAGTTTTTCACGGCTTTGAGAAATCTTTGAAAAGGCTACAGCGGCACAAGGGAATCGTTATGAAGAAATGCTGTGAAGATCACCACTCAAAGCATGGGGCCATTTTGGGTTGGTGAGAAATGTCCCTCGAAGCCTGTGGCGAGTAAGGTTTGTGACGAAGATGTGCTCTGCCCTTCATTTTTCTGAGCGTAGAGTAACGGACATGGAAATTGAGCAACCACATCAAGGCATTATGGTGAATCAGTGAAGAGTAACTACGTACAGCGGCGAGAATAGGTAGTTTGATTTTTTAATCTGTCTAGGGGAATGTTGTTGGCGAGGTTTTTGCTGGGTTGGTGTAAGCCGGGTGCTGTATTGGTGCTCTGCTTCCTTCGGAAGGGCTCTTCCATGAGCAGTGAAGATGATTGACAGCAATCTCACGGTGTAGGCACTGCCGGCAAAGTGTTTTTGGGGGAATGAAAAACGTGAACCAAGTTGTATATACAGATTGCCCGTCAGAGCACTCCTTCTCCTACTCTACAACGTGCAGAATGAGGCTGAATTAACAGCGGTGCCGGAGATGAATGTGGATGTGCCACGCAACCAGTATTTGTTTGGATTCCAGATGTAGTCTACTCCTACTGCAGAAATAAGTTGTGGGCTTAAGAGGTGGGTGGATGTAAACACAAAAAAACACTGGATGCGCATTGCTATTCTGCGGATGCGACATGTCGATTTGTGGGCATCATTGGCTGCTGGTGCACCGCTGGCGCGATGCGAGAAGGACTGACGAGGGAATGAAAGGGTTGCCGGGGGTGATGGGTGGCTCGTTACTGCGCCTATGCTCTTTAGGTGGTGTGGAATGGCGCAATGTAAAGAGATAGAGAGCAGGTGTGTGAAGCACTTGACTGGCAGGGGCAATGCTTTGTTGTGAACGTTCCTCTGTGTTCTCCTGGTGTGCGGAGCCGTATGGGCCCAACGCTCCATTTATGGTTGCTTGGGGGGTTCTGCCTTATGCAAACGGAAGAACGTAACATTCAAAATCATCTTGGTGTTGGCGGAAACGCATGACGCTGTGTGGGGTGTGATGCCTTTGGATGGTCATTAAGATATGTGAGTGTGTGTGTGTGCTTTTATCTTTGGAATTCGTCCGGAGGGAAACAAGTCTAGTTGAGTGGAAAAGTGTGTTGGGTTATTGCTGCTTCGACATATCCTTCACCTGCACGTGGCTGTTGAGAAGGAAACGATCAAGGAGCCCATCTTGCAGAAGTCGACACTAAATCAAGTTGTCGGTGGGTGTTCTTTTTGGTTTGTTCCTGTATACACTTGTGGTGCTCACCGTGTGTTCAAGGAACGGGGTGAAGGTGGGATTTCCTCTCGTGTCTGTGTCTCATTTGTGGTGACTGGTGGTAACAATACTTGAGTCTGGTTTCAAGGGGAGTGAGAAAGGTGTGTGTGCATGCCTTGTTGAGGGCTTGGCTTCTTCCCAAGCAACACAATACGAATCA
>NW_008825958.1:0-17271 GCF_000691245.1 Trypanosoma grayi
TATATATATATATATATGTATACGTTGTTACATATGTCTATTTGAGTTGTGTGTGTACGTGGCCCGCACAGTAACCGATGAACTTGTGTTAGTTGTCTGTTTGGTTTAGTATGCGTTGTGCCATGAAAATAGCCGCAATACATTCGGGTGGTGGAAACGGTGTAGTGGGAGACCTTGGGGAGGGGTGTAGGTGTGTGCGGGCACATTCTCATGTGACCTGCGGTATTGTTGGATTCCATTTGCTGATGCTGTTGTTGCTATTGACGCTATATGTGCGCTGTTTCCGCCTGGAGCTGTGGCCTCGACACATCGATGGACGGAGCCATCAGCAACAGAAGAGAAGATGGAGGGAGGAAAGGAGGGTGGCGACGTCGCCGCCCACCACCACAACACCCCCCACACATGTCCTCTTCAGAGAGGAAGAGAAGTATACACTCACACGTGTAAACACGAACAAACAGTCTGCAGGAGGCAGAGGGAGAGAGAGAAAGGAAGGGGAAGCTGCAGAAGCAGGTGTGGACAGAATTCTCCCCATTACTTTCTCTTTCTCCCTCGCAAACGTATCAGCTCCTTTCGCACATTCACTCTCTCACGCGGCTCCAATGTGCTGCTGTGCAGGGGGGAGGCCGGTGCAATACAAAGAGGGGGGGGGGTCGAATATAACGAAGGGGGAGGGAAGGGAAAAGGACATCCGTGTATATTGCGTGCAGCATTTGCTACTACGGGAAAAATGCGCACTTTCAGTGAACTCTGATGTGAGAACCATATCTAGTTCTCTCACGCTCGCTCTCTCACACGCACTCTCTTTTTTTTTGTCTTTTTGAGTTCTCTCTCTGGCATCGTTGCTCTGCGCAAGGTGTTGTTTGTCGGAGGCATTACAAACACAGCCGCCGCCCTGCAGTCTCGTGTGCTTAGACGAATACTATTACTGCTGTTGCTGTTGCCGCTGTTTGTTGTTGTACTTTTGCACTCAAGTCACATATCGCACATCCAAAGAAGTACATACGCGTGCGCACGCACGACCGCCGGAGCTGCCACCAGAGAAGAGCGCCTTTTGGGCAGTTAGGAAACCAAAAAAGGACATTAGCAAACGGTGTTTCAACGAAATTGGGAAGGCCGAGCAGAAAGCAAGCCAAGAATAGGAGGGAGAGGGGCAAAGGAAACGAAAAAAACAAGATGGGGGAGAGTGTCTTTGAGTTCCACGTGCTGGAGCCCGAGCAGCGCAAGGGTGCAGGCGCGCTGGATCTTGCCTACTGGACGTATGGGATCAGGACCACCACCAGCCTGCCGACGTACCCCAACAACATGAGCGTGGTGCGGCGCTACAGCGACTTCGAGTGGTTCCGTGCCCGGCTGTGCGAGGAGTACCCCTACTGCATCGTGCCGCCCATCCCCGAGAAGGATGTGCAGGGAACACTCGAAAAGATCGTTGGCTCCTCGACGCAGGCGGCCGCACGGCTACACGAATACCGCCAGCGTGCACTCCAGAGGTTCCTCACTCGTCTCGGTGCCCACCCGAAAATTTATACCTCTCAGCTTTTGGAGAACTTCTTGCAGATGGACGAGACGGAGTGGGAGCGCAAGATAAAGGCGCCAATCAAGACGTCGGATCGCTCCTTCGCCACGACACTTGGCGAGGGCGTCAACTACGCTCTGACACGGCAGTGGAACCCCAGTGGAGGAGCAGCAGCAGCTTCAGCGTCTGGCAGTGGTTACTCGGAGGCACTGGGAAGCGAGGAGACGAACTCGCTTGTGTGGCAGGAAACACAGCTGTACATCCAGCAGCTGGAGGATAGCATCAAGATGCTGCGGGAGCGCGTGCAGATGCTCGTGGAACGCCGCAGAAACACCAGTCAGGCTCTACACGAGTTTGGTATTGCCTTTGAAAAGGTTGGAGAGGTAGAGAAGGGGATTTCGGCCACACAACTGAGTAACGCCCTTATTGCGGTTGGGCAGCAGAGCGAACAGCTCTCCACCATCTATATTGAACATGCCGGTGATGAAACAAGGAAGGTGGTTGAGACGCTGAGTTACTACACTGGAATGTGTGCCGCAGTGCGTGAGACACTCAAAAGATTGCAGCACGCCACCCACCGCGTGGAATCACTGAATCAGCACGCGGCCGATATCGCTGCACAAAGGGACAAAGCTATGTTGAGGGGAGGAATGGCGGAGCGCGTGGCGAAGCTTGAGAATGACTACAATGCGCTCCAGGGTCAAAAGGAGCTGGCCAAGAAGGAGCTGGAGACGGGTGAGTCGACCTTCAGGGAGGAACTCCGTCGCTTCCACCGGGAGAAGCAGTATGATGTGAAGGCCATTCTAAAGACGTTTGCAGAGCTTCAACTCAATTACGCTATGCGTATGAAAGAATCGTGGGAGAAGCTTCTGCCGGTAGTGGAGCATGTGCAACTCAACGAAGGCAGAAGCTTACAAGATAGCTCCTCGCGACAAGCATAAAAACTGATGCAGATTTCCGCACATACACGCACGCGCTTAGTGGATATCTATTTGTGTGTGTATGTCTGTCTGTCTTCCTGTCGGATTTTTTTTTTGTTTCTCACCCTGTCTTGTTGGTGTTGCTGACATTCATGTCGATGCTCTTCCCTGGGACTTGGAGACTGCTCGTGTATGAGTACATTCCTCTTTTATCATCATCGATGTTGTGCTTCTGGTGGTCCCTTTCTCTGGTCGGGCGAACCAGCGTTGTGATCTCGCTTGTTCTCTGTCTGGCCCCGGCCACTGCTCACACTTTTTTTTTTGTTTTTGGATGAATGATGAGCGGCCAAAAAGGAAACGCTAACCCGGTTACACAACGGTCTCACCCTCTTTGGTTCCGCTATCGTGGGTGTGATGAAACTACGTCTTCTCCAACCTGCCCCAGATCTCTCGGAGAGGATGAGGATCCTGCTTTATGTCATATCTCTAACATAATGGTTCTCTATTTCTCTCTCTCTCTCTCTCTTCTGTTTTATTCTCTCTCCCACACGCATGCGATATCAATGTGTTCTTTTTATTACTATGACCACAAGCAAAGTGCCTCGCTCGCACATGGCTATTCGGAGTTTCCGACGTAAACAGGTCCCTTCGTGGAGATTTCACCCCGTGCCGCTGCTGCTGCTGTTGCTACTGCTTCTTCCCTTTCTCTACGCTGCCCAAGTGACGACGGCGGTGGTGACGATAAGTCATCGTTGCATTCATGCCGACGCGAGGCTCCAAGAGCACATTCACACCAATTGGGGGACCTTGTCTCAGTCTTACAGCACAGATGAAGGGGGAATGGTCCCAAGACATCTAAATGAACGACATCAAGAGCGTACAAAATGGACATCACCAGTGCTTGGGGGCAAATCACAGTTAATACGCCTAAATCTCGAGCGAGACGGACAGAGATCAGCAAACAAGAAGGGTGAGCGCACAAAGGGCAAGGTAAAGGAGACCACCGCAAAATGGGAGCCGATTCGCATCGTCGTCGACACGAGTCATCTCACAGATCCAAAGAAGATATGCACAGCTGTGGGTCAGGTGAGACCGGATTTCATGGGGTCTACGCATACCTGCACGGCGCAGGACATCATGACAGTGGAGAAGTTATGGTTTATCGAAAATATTGCTTTACCGCTTGCTTTGTATCGTACCCAGCGGCTTTTTAACGTCAATCCCGTTCAAGGGCCCCTATTGGTGAGTCCAGGCGTCTGTGGGCCGGATGTGACTGTCTCAGATGACCACATATCCGTTGGTGTGGCAGATGCCGATATGATTCTCTACGCTCACGCGGGTGGCATGGGCAGCTCAACGACATCTGGTGTAGCGGGAACGGTTGCATGGGCAGGCGCCTGCACACTCGACCAATTCGGGCGTCCAGTGGTGGGGCAAATCAACTTTGTACCGTCTTTCATTGAGTGGCAAGTTTCGGGCTGGGAATACGAATACTACGTCCGCGTTGTTATGCACGAGATGTTCCATGCGTTGGGGTACACTCCAACCATTCTGAATACCATGGTCAACGTGAGCAAACGCAGGGGCAAGAAGGTGAAAATTGTAACCGCTCCCGCCGTTGTCTCCGCTGCTAGAAAACACCTTGGATGTCCCACACTGGACGGTGTGGAGTTGGAGGATGAGGGAGGAACTGGCACCGCCGGCACGCACTGGGAACGCAGGCAGTGGATGGATGAGCTCATGGCGGGGGTACCGTCCCGCTCAGCAATATCCGAGCTTTCTCTTGCTTTTTTTTCGTCCACCAGTATTTACACAGTGAATATGCAATACGCCGAGCCGATGGGATGGAGCCACAACGCCGGTTGCGCCTTTGTTGAGGAAGCATGCACGGCAAATGCGACAGCCATGGGAGTGATGTGGTGCAATGAGTCCGTAAGAACACAGGCATGTACTTACGACCGCACCGAGGTGGGGATCTGCGACGTTGGTATAGTTTTGGGGTTGCCTCCATACTTCCAGTACTCTCCCGACAATCCCTTTTTTGGTGGTCTTACCCCACTAATGGACTTTTGTCCTGTAGTGGTGGGGTACGTCAACCGTCAGTGTCGAGATCCTTCACAGGCCAGCGACGATGACAGCATCTATGGTCTCTACTTTGGTCCCCAAAGTCGCTGCGTCCCCACCACAAACATGATGCGCATTGGATTCGTATTTGAGGATTCATCACCGCGGTGCCTCCGTGTGCGTTGCCAAATGGGGACACGATTAGAAATCTTTCTGGGTCACAGCTGGTTGTCGTGCCCTAGCGACGGTAGCGCTGGGGATATCTCTATTCCACTTTCCTCGGGATTCAGTGGAAAAATTCACTGTGAACGTGCAGAGTTGGTTTGCTCCCCAGAGCTCTTCTATAACCCTAACGCGAGAGTGAGCGAGCTGGGCCCAGCACGGGAGTACGCCCTGGATGTGGTAGTTGTTCTCAACACAACGGCAAGTGGCGCAAAGGTAATCTCGGCAGACGTTTTGGGCCGTATCGCTGTTCAGGCAGAAAGTTTCTTCTTTGTCGATCTTCAACAGGACATCGCGGATTTGTGTTCGTACGACCTTGGTGCTGGCAGTGTTCGAATGCTGCCGGAGCACGCCTTTGCATCCATTGATGGTGGTGGTGTGGTGGTGTACTTTCAGTTGGGTGTTATGGCGGGAATGGGCGGAACAAAGTTGGACATCGTGCGTGCGGAGTGCGGTGCCGCTCTGGCAGTAGGAAGTGTTATGAGGCGTATTGGCGCGCACGTCACATTGGCGTCAGACGTCGCGTCAACAACGACAGTGACGGCGTCTGAGATTCTTCCAGATGCAAAGATTGTTGATGGCTTTACCTCACTCCAACAGCTTGTTTCTCTGGGTGACGTCACACTTCACTGCGGCGGCGATCTTTCAGGTGTCCCTTCGCTGGCGAATGGAAGTGTGACGGCGTTATTGGCAACTGCTGCAAAGGAAGACATCTCCAAGTTAATCCTTGTGACAGCAAACCTTGTCCAGGTGCGGGGGGTACGGATCTCCGGACCCTCCGAGCTGGTGCTCAGCGCAACTGTCGCCTTTCCCCCCGCTGTAGACGATGCAGGGGGCGTGGACGAGATCCTGCACTTCTGGTCGCGTCGGCTCACCGAGGCCCTGGCGAGCGCGTCGCCCTTCCCTCTTCTGACGTCAGCAGTCGCGTTGCTCTCCAAAGGCGCACCTGTCAGCCTCGCCGATGGAACGCCAGAGAATGCCCTTACGCTGAGGTCTGCAACTGTGGGACAGACACAGCCAGAATCTAGCGGTGACCCCCGCTGTGCAGTGAAGTTTACGGGCTGCTTTCCCGTTCAGATAGTGGTACTCGCCTTTATTATCCTTATCGCGCTAACATTGATTATCATATTTGTTGTAGCGTTTCTGTGCCCGAAATTGGCAAGGCATGCTTCGGAAGAGAAAGTATACAGTCTTGTAGTGCCCCTTCAGCCAAAAGATGTGTGATGTTTAGGAAAGGTAATCAATGTCTTGTTGTTTGATGCGTTTTGCTTGGAAGTGAGTTGTTTTTAGTAACAAAACGTGCAGTGTGTCCACCTGCATGCAGAAGACGTATGTGGTGTTCTTTGTATACTCTCTCTGGGAAGGGGGAATGAGACATGATGGTCTCTTTTCCTCGGGGACGCTGTTTCTGCTTGTGGTGCAGATAGCACTGAGAAGTGTGGTTGCGCCTTGAGTGGGGATATCCACAACGTGTTTCTCGCTGGGCATTTATGTTTGTTCGTTGGTTTTGGGCAAATCTCCCTTCACCTTTACCAAAAAAAAAAAACTGATTTGCAGAGGTTTAAAGCTGTGGTAGGTAGTGGCGCCCTTCTTCACACAGTTGGATCTCCATTGCATTCCACTAAGGGGAAGTGGGGGCGAAGAAGAAAAAAAAAAAAGAGCAACCGCGAATTGTGGTCGCACGAGAGAAATGGCATATCCACGTGTAGGTGCAGTGGTGTGGGAAGGCGTGCTGCTCCTGTGGGCACTACTTGTCGTGCTCGCTGCAGCTGGTGCACGTGGTATCGTCGTCCACGGGCCCCCCACACATTCCCCTTCGTCCTCCTTATCAGGCTCGGTGTCACTCCTTCCAAGGGACCACGGGCTCCTCATTGTCGTTTACCTGAACGCCACCGCATTCCCATCGTCAGGGGAGTCCACAACGGCGTTTCTCCTGGCACTCAAAGACGACTTGCATGATGGCGTCCTCCCGGGGCTCTCCCGTGTGGAGGGCGATTCGTCTTCCGTCCCACCGTCTGGTGAGGTCCCGGAATGCTCGCTCCACTGCTCTACGCCACACCACGCAGGGACTGTGGATAATGCAAATGTAACAAAACCCTGTGCATCTCACCCCATACTCCTTTGTATGCGGAAAATCGAGTCACAGACGATTCCAGTGCAACTTTATACGGAATGCCGAGAGCGTATCCACTCCCTGTATCGATTGGATAGAGTGAAGCACAGTGAGTTCAGAAATGGTCAGAAGAATGTTTTTGCGCGTTCTTCGGAGGCGTACCACGAAATGACAGGTGATCCGCGTCACATTGTCGCCGTTGGTGGGGACTGCCGACTCCTGAGACCAGCGCTCGGATCCCCAGAGACAAAGTCGTGTGGTCGGATATCCTGCGTGGGTGTTGCCATGACTGTGGTAGCCGCTGTCATTTTACTAATTGTAGTTGCTTTTCTTGTGCTTTATTTTTGGCAGCGGCTCGGCTGCTGCCTGTTCGCTGATGATGATGAAAGCAGCCCCTCTTCACAGCTGATTATCCACACGTCTCACAATGCCGAGAAGGGCAGGAGCTTGGCGTCGAAAACGAGCACAAATCCTTTGGATCCACCCGGCCTCTCACACCGGCTGTTCCACTATCGATCTGAAAACGTGGGCGCCTCGCTGTCCACGCCGTCAGCCTTGGATGAGGCGAAGTTCTTGGAAATAGAGGCCTACCTCAGTCAGGAGGATAGCAAGCCGTCAACCACGGCATCTACAGCTTCGCTGCATCGTTCTATTCCGTCGTCGTCGTCGTATGAGCCACCGCAGCTAACGGACGTGGACCCTCCGCTGGACAACAGCAAGAGGAACAGCAGCTCGGGTGCGGCGCAGTCAGAGCGTGCGTCGCCCCACATTCGCGATGTTGATATATCCAAGGAGGAGCGTGAGCAGCTGCAGCGCCAGCGGTCCTGGCTCATGGAGCATGTGATGGGTCTTGATACTCTGTAGTGCGTCGCGCAAGAAAGGGAAAGGGAATATATATATATATATATATGAATAAGTGAAGTGCTTTCTCTTCTTATTGGCAAAGCTGACGAGAGAAGTGAAAATGTATATGTATATATATATATATATATACACACACGTTGAGTGACGTTCTTTTTTTCCCTTATATTGCGCAGCCAGAAAACTTTACTGCTTTTTTTTTTGCGCCGCGTGTCTGTGACGGCGGTGCAACGGAGAGATGCATTGGCTCTTCCTGCGGAGGATGGGGGTTTCGAGAAACCGCACCTTTCGCTGCAGCAGAATAATAATAAAAGAGAATTTCTTCCTTGTTGCTTCCCTCCCGCTCCCCCCCCGTCAGAACGCGAATCAGAGCACATACACACGCACCCGCATAACAAATATAACCGGCATTTACGAGAACGCTCATGAAGCCTCAGCTCGTCTTCCCCGCGGTGCGCAGGGTCGTCCCTGTGGTGGGGGGCAACCTGCTCTTCCCCGTCCGCCGCGTGTACTGTGTTGGGCAAAACTACGCCGACCACGCGAAGGAGATGGGCGGCGCGGTGTCGAAGGCCAACCCATTCTTCTTCAGCAAGCCCCCCGATGCCGTCGTGAGCGACGAGACGAACCACACGCCGGCGATGAGCGTAACCGCGCGGATCGCGCCACAGACGGCGAACTACCAGCACGAAGTGGAGCTCGTTGTCGCCATCGGCGACCCCCGCGTCGGCGCGGCGTCGTACCGGGCGCTGTCGCCTTGTGAAGCGCAGCGCATTATTTACGGCTACGCGGTCGGTCTCGACATGACACGGCGTGACATGCAGCTGGTGGCGAAGCAGAACGGGAAGCCGTGGGACCTCGCAAAGGGAGCCGACGAGAGCGCGCCGCTCTCCGCTATCATGCCGGTAGAGCTGTTGCGGCAGAAGGCCTCCGCACTCTTCTACGCGAGCGATGAGGTGTGCAAAGAGATGGCGCCAGAGAGCAGTGGCACAGCAATGCCCTCTGTGCTTCGGCGCGGCGGCATCGAGTTGTGTGTGAACGGGGAGCGTCGACAGAAGGGCGACTTGTCGTCCGTTGTTACCCCAATTGATGAGCTTATTTCTATCCTGTCGCACGCCGTCGAGCTGGCGCCGGGCGATCTCGTCTTCACAGGCACCCCGTCGGGTGTCTCCGCTGTGAAGCCTGGCGATGTGATCAAGGCGGCCTTTGAGGGCGTCGGGGAGATCACCGTGAATTTGCAGTAATTGGTGGTGGGGAGGGATGTGTGTTCGTTTGATGCTTCGGGTGAAGGCGTCTTACAACGTGCAGCGCAAAGGTGTATTTTGTTCTTGTTTACCTTTTTTTTTTGCGTAGGTGCCGATTGTGCATGGTGCGTTCCGTACAATGCCTCACATTCACCCTCACTCTCTCCTTGACACTCTGTCGCCCACGCCCTGTGTGGGATGTTCTTTTTTCTGTTACTTCTCTCTCCCTCGCTCTCTCTCTCTCTCTCACGCGCTCTCTTATTCTCTGTGTTCCCTAACCCCTTCTTGCGTGAGGAACCGAATACGTCCCAAGAAAAAGCAAAGCTGGTTAGAAGAAGCAGGAATCATAGTTCAACAAAGCGAGTGTAAACAGTATTGTCGATAATCATTCACGGTACTGTGGAGTACTACTGAGAGTGTTGTGTCCAAGAAGTGCTTGTTGTTTTGTTAGAGGTTGCGGTGCATTTGGGTGGTAGGGCTTTACTGCCACTGTTCTCAGAGACCGCCACATACACACTCTAGTGCATACAATATTCATTCAATCAGAGCCCATACATTCACTCATACATAAATATCGAAGGAGAGCGGGAGAGCAAAACGCTTTTTTCGGACTGTTATGCTTCAAGGCCATTCGCCCCGGGAAGAATCCAAGCGGCAGTTAAAAGCGGTACACCGAGAGAGAAATGACCCAGATAAGGTCTTGGCGCCGCTGGAGAGCATCTGCGTATCGCTAGTGATGGGTGCAGAACGATACCTGCGTGGCTTCGACGCCGATGCAGCCATACCAATGTTGGTTCACATGACAGAAAAGGAACAATTTGCGTTTCGCGGGGATGCGATGGCGAGGCTTTTCCGCGCTATATCCCTCACCATGGAGTACGTGCCAAGTTCTTACGAAGGGGTGGCGCCGTTTTACAAGCGCCTGATGAAGTCCGTGTGCCAGGTTCTCTCCAGGACTCTGGCTGGAAAGATGAAGTACAGCAATACAGACAATGTGATGTTGCTCGAGGAGTCGCTTCGGCTCATTCGCTTCATCAGCAAGGATGAGCACAGTGCCTATCTCCTGCACTTTGGTGTTTCAGATGTCATACGCATCGCAGCATCTGAAAACACGTTACTGGCACGTCAAGCTTTCGATGTTCTAGTCGTTGTCTGTTCCAAACTGATCCTGCCGTCGGAGTTGGAGAAGACTTCGTTTTTTCGCATCTCCTTCCTTTTCACGGGGGGAAAAAAGCGAAAGAGCCACAAGGACGCACTACCCTCCAGTGATAAACCAATAGTGGTAGCCGTTGAGGATGTTCTTGTCCCGTTTCTCCATGCATCACTTCAGCAGTACGCAGCGAGCCTTGAGAGCTTCCCTGAGGCGTGGTCGTTTCTAGAGATGGTGATGCAGTGCCTTGGTATGATCATGCAGCGGGCCTTGCTGTGCCACCGACCTTCCACTGCTCGGAAGGTTGTCACACATGAACTTTGTCGAACATTATTCCAGTTGTTGCTTTTCAATGACAACAATGTGGCCCTTGACCACACAGTTCGATCGGAGAGGCTTCTGTTCTGTGAGACGATGTTGGCTGTCGCCATGGCAGCGGATTCTGCCGTTGCCAATGAGTCTCTTCTCACAGAGGAGGCACAGACATTCTACAAACTTATGTTCGGGGAATCTGATGCGGAGATCACAACTCTGCTTGATGACCCTTTTCCGCGTGGTGTGGTGTCCTCCCGCAATACGCATCGGCGAGATAAGAATCACATTGCCTCTATTGCGGCCATTCGACTCTTCGTTCTCGCCTGCCCACGCGTGCCGAG
Organism: Trypanosoma grayi; assembly: GCF_000691245.1. Taxonomy (NCBI): domain Eukaryota; phylum Euglenozoa; class Kinetoplastea; order Trypanosomatida; family Trypanosomatidae; genus Trypanosoma; species Trypanosoma grayi. The sequence goes on from NW_008825958.1 coordinate 10,744, forward strand.
CGAGGCGTTTGGACCCAAACCGAAGNTCCTCCTGCCGGTTCATCAGTGGGCATGGGAAGACGAGATGCGGCACAGCAATGACATCAATGAGGATGGTTGTGCCGTATTGGAAACGACTTATGCTCGACTGAGCAGAGAAGCAACGCTCAAAATCCGCGTAAAGGATATGACAGTGGACCTGCACTTGATGAAGATGTCAAGTGGTTTCGGTAGTGGTGATCGCAATGTTTCACGTAAGTTCGTGCCCTTCGTGTTTCATTTTGTGGATGAGTCGAAGGTGTGTCCAGGGAAGGCCGCAAAAGGGATGGTATCGTCCAAGAAACTAGCCGTGGAGGGCAAGCAAAAGACGAAAACCACAACGGCAGCATCATCATCATCATCATCGATGCCATTGACAACAAGAGGATCAAGTGGTTTGAATCATCTATATATCATGAATAAAGACGCACCGGCGTCACCAGTGTACATGAGTATTGCTGAGATGTATCTGGAGGCTTTGTGCAACTTTGTTGTTTGGGTTTCTGGTCAGATGGCGATGCAGTTGGGCGTGTGTGCATGCGCCTCGTTGCTTCAGGCCGCCATTCGCTCCGGTGAAGATCAGCGTTTATTGACTCTACTTAGTAGAATAATCCGTCCATTATGCGAAATGGCACGCGAAGCACTTGTCTCTGCCGATAAGGCGACTAAGTCGGTGGCTCTCACCATGCTGGTGTGGCTGCTGCGCCACCCACACGCACCGAAGTGGAACTTTGCCACGACGGCGCAGCGGTGCGGGCTGCTTAACCAGCTCGAGATCCTCGCGCGCGGCGGCGGCGGCGGCGGTGGCAGCAGCTGCAGGGGAGCGCCAGGAGTCGCCGCGTCGCAGGGTGGTGTGGTGGAGGCACCCCAAACACGCACGGAGTATCTGGCGGGAGCAGCCGCCGTACTCCACAGTGTAATCAATGAGGAGTTAGAAAAGTTACACTCGTTGCAGGGATCCTTCGCCCTTGAGACGGTGGATGTGACAGTGGTTCTTCAAGCCGTGGTTGATCTGAAAACGTGTGCGGCGAAGCCCGGCGTGCACCACAGTGTCGTGGCGCGTCTCTTGGAGGTTATGGAGCTTTCTGTTGGAACCATAACGGCGTTTGAGACATCGAAGCTTGGTATCGCGGATGCTGTGTTAAGTTACTTGCTGGGAGCCAACTGCGGCAACAATAAGGAAAACGATGCTTCCCCCAATGTGTCAGCGAGTGGGGGATTGCATGGAAGTTTCATGTCTAGATTTGCCACCGACACAACGATCTTGGGTGACATGCGCACAGCCCACTGCCTTCACCAGCGCTGTGTAAAGGAGCGTCTTGAGTGCTTCCTTAAGGCCGCAGTGGCGCGGCCGTTCGGGGTATTGGCATTGGTCGAAAATTCAGTCTCTACTCTCCCCCTTGAGTCAAACTTTCCCCTCGTAGAGTCGTTACTGTGGACTCACCGCGTGACGTGTCGCCCGCCCGTCAAGGCCGTGGCGGCGTGCGCGCAGATATCACCGATTGTGTCGCTCTGCTGTAAGAAGAATCATGGCAATCCTGAGAAGGGAGCCACAGGTGATGATAACAAAATGAACTCCACCTCGACTACAAATAGGCGAAGCTCGTTGTCACGACCAAGTGAGAACTTGCGTGACTACTGTCCGCAAGGGCACAAGATGCAGGCAGTTGTTGAGATAAATCACTCAGGTCTCTGCGAATTGTGCGAACAAGAGGTCCACTCCGGCTTCCGCTGCAGCCCGTGCGACTTCCACATTTGTATGGAGTGTTACACAAACCATGAATTCAATCACGAGAGGCGCGGTTCAGTTGGGAGCCCTCTGCTGAACACTGAGGACGCCACATCCGCGAGCGGTGTCCGTGTTCCGTTTAAGCGGCCCAGGTTGGCTGCTCGAGCCCATTTGTTTGCCAGTATCGGCGATATTGAGCGCTTCCTTCGCACAGGTTCATCTTCCACGAAGAACACGGATGTTGCGCCAGCCCCAAAATCAGCGCTGCAGAACAGTGATTACTTTGTGCAGCGCATCCAGACTGTCATGGCGAGGAGGAATGAACACTTAGACCCCGCCATGCTCCGCCAGGAGGTGCGCCGCATACTGAGCTCCTTATTCTCGCATGGCCCCAACGCTGGTTCCGCCGCAGCAGGAAGAGCAGAAGCAGAAGTACCACCACCGTCATCAGAAAGCAAACGGCCAGAGGATAGTGTAAAACTGGGGCCGAAGGAAACAAAAGAGATGGAACAGCTGCTGCGTAGCGCCATGGAAGAACGTTACGTTTTGTATACCAAGCCCGGGGGCTGCTGCGCGTACCAAGAGACCCTAATCGGGAACATCATGCAACGCGCACTTCACATGGGGATGCTGGATGTTGTGGAGCAGCTGGAAGACTGTCTGCTCGTTGTTGAGAGTTCTGCTGATGCCTCTGTCAAAAATATCGGCACGCATGCATTTGATATGCTAGTAGAAGTTCAATCCGGGGGTCAACAACAACTTCCGCCGATAGATCTCCCCTCAAAGATAGGCAGTACTGAAAGCTGTTTGTTTCATCACTTCGAGCGGGACGAAGATAAGTACTGTTCCTGTGGCGAACAGTCACGCCAAGAGTTCGACACATTGCGTTCTCCAAACGTGCTACGAAAACCCACGCGCCTAGCCGAAAATTCCGAGGCCCTGTTGCTTATTCTCCTTCACAAAGTACTTCACCCGCTGATCAAGAAGCGTGTCCTCGATTTAGATAGCACTGCGTTTGTGAGCGCCCACTTCACGACACTCGTCGTCAGATCTCTGGCAGCATCAGCGCTCCGTGTAGCCGTGCTGCCGCCACGCCTTTCTGTGCCGCGCTGGGTCAACTTCATCCTTACTCAGGCGCATTTCCTCCTGCCACTAAATGTGCGGGAGCACATTGCCCGCTTCTTCGCGTACGGTGCCCGACGTGCGCTTCATGATCATATCAAAGTTTCCCATTCGAGTCGGTCGTGCTCCGCTATCAGAGTCCTGCCTGCCGAGTGGGCACGCTGGGCAACGCATAAGTTCCGGGTGGACCGCAACACACTCCTCCACGATGCGTACACGGTTTTGCGCAAGAGTGCAGACGCCAGATTCCCAATATCTATTGAGTTTAAGGGGGACGTTGGGGTTGGTCAGGGTCCGACAGCGCACTTCTACACACTCATTGCCAAGCAGGTGAGGAAGGCACGGCTCGAACTTTGGCGTGATAATGCAGCCAGCAGCAGGAGCGACGGCGAGGCAGAGTTGACTCCAGAACCAGAGGGTTTGTACCCGCGTGTTACCATGGTGAAGCACTTTCCGGCTCTGAGTAAGGTGAAGACGCCGCAGAAGCTGCGGGACGGTGGGGAGCTGTTGATTGATCCCTTCGAAAGCTTTGCAAACTGTGTGGTGCTTGAACAGGAGCGTGCCCAGTATTACTACCTCATCGGTGCCGCCTTGGGCCGCGCCTTCACGGACGAGATGGTGTTCCCACTTGACCTGAGCCCCGCGCTCGCCATATTTCTCAGAGCCGGTGTGCCGCCGCCACGAGTGGTGCTGCACCGCGGTGTCGCCGCAGACGCCGCGACTGAGCGGCCCATCGATCTCATGGCACTCACCCTCGACGACGTTGAGTTGATGGACAACACGCTTGCGGCAAGTCTGCGCTCGATGCGTGCCCTCGCCGCACCGATGCTGGTTGGGCTCAACATCCCCTTCACACTGCCCGGCAACGACGCGTTTGAGATGACGGCTGGCGGGGCGAAGACAAGCGTGTCGGCAGACAACATTTACCGCTACTTTCTTCGTGCTACCGGTGCTCTTCTGTACGAATCGGTGGAGTTTGCGCTGCGTTTCATTGTGCGCGGCTTCCGTGACATTGTTCCGTGCGAAGCCTTCGCCCCGCTCGACGCGCGGGAGACGATGGCGCTGCTGTGCGGCTGTAGAAGGGACGATACGAAGCCCCTCTGGACGCTCGCGGAGATAAAGTCGATCCTCGTTGCCGGCCACGGCTACCATAACGACTCGTCGCAGATGCGGATGCTGCAAAATATCCTCGCCAAGCGCCTCACGCCGCCGGAGCAGCGGGCGTTCCTGCTCTTCTGCACCGGTTGCCCGCGGCTGCCAGCCGGGGGTGTAGAGGCGCTCGGTGCCATCACAGTGGTGCGGCGCTCCGTGCTCGAGACGCTCTACGGTGGCGGCGGCTACGACAGCAGCACAAGCGAGAAGGAGTGGAGGCAGCACGACTCCCTGCCGGAGTGCGACGGGATGGTATCGATGCGGGCTGCCGATTGGCCGCTGCCGTCCGTTAACACGTGTTTTCGCTATCTGAAGCTGCCACCGTACCCCACGGAGGAGCTCATGTACAAGAAGCTGCAGTTCAGCATTGCACACGGCGGAGAGACGTTTGAGTTATCGTGACGATACCGTGATCTTCTTTCTCTGCTTTTTCTTGCGTTTTTTTTTTGTTTTTGTTTGTGTTTTTTTTCTTTTGGTCGACTTCTTCTTCTTCATCATCTCTTTTTTGTGTGGTGTTCGGTTGTATTTGTCCCACTTCAGAATCCAAGAAACGCAGCTGGCACCAGCAGGAGAGGGGCGAGGGAGAGGAGTGCGAAGGGCGCAGGAGGACACTAGCGGCGACCACTGAAGCTGGCACGGTGTTTCTCTCTTTCTCTCCGTGTGTGTGTGTGTGTGTGTTTGTGTGTTGCTTTCCCCTCCCCCCTTCACCACGGCGGTGGCTCCCGCTGCTGTTGATTCCGGTCCCTGTGTGTTCATTCCTGAAGCTATTGTGTCGTTCGTGCGGTTGGGTTGGGGCTGCGCCATGCAGGCGTGTGTTTTTAGGGGGAGGTGGCGTGAAACGAAATGGGAACAAAGGAGAAAACAAAGACAGAGGAAACAAAAAAGTGATCGAAAAGAGGAGGAAAGAATTGTGAAGAGATGATGATTATGATGATGCAAACAGAAAAGACAACTGTTTGATGGTGCTTTGTGTATGGGAGAATCGCCATTGGCCCCATGCGCTGCAGTCTGCCGCGCGCCCCTCCTCCTCCTCCTCCTCCTCCTTCTGCTCGTCCACCACCACATGCCCACTCCCTCACATTTTCCCCCTTAATCATTCGCCCACACACACACACGCATATATATATATATATTCTTTTCTGCTGGGAGGAGCGCAAATGCGGCAGCATACAGAAGAGCAAACGGACGAAGTGGAATAAAACCCAATGTGCAACACGTCTACATTGTGCCTGGTGATTCTGCATGTGTCAGCGTGAATGTGTGCGCGACATTGCCTTCAACTCTGTTGCTTTTCCCTTTTGTTGTTGATCCTTAATGCACTTTTCTCTTTGTTTCGCTTCTACCGCTGTGACTCATGCGTTGCAGCCTTCCCTCCAACTGTGTCGGGCAGCATGACGGGGAAGAAGCTACGCCCCGCCGCGCTGCTGCCGCCGCTGACGGCGAACAAGAATTACATCAAGAAGATAAAGTTCATCGCCAAGAAGAAGGAGGCAGCGGCGGCGGCGGAGAGGGGCTTTAACAGCAGCTCTAGCGTCGGTAAGAAGAAAAAGAAGAATGTGGCGAAGAAGGAAAAGAAGGGGAAAAGTGTCACCGCAACCACCAAGAAGAAAGGGGAGAAGAAGGTCAACGCCAGTGCAAAGAAGGCATCCACAGTGTCGGTGAAGGGGGGAAAGAAGGCGAAGAAGAGCCGTGTGGTTCTCGGAACGACAACTGTGAGTGATTCTGCCCCACAAGAGCAGCAGCAGCAGCAGCAAGAGTTATCGCCGAAGGAATTGGACCGGCTGCTGATTGAGCGAGCCATTCGTGGTGAGGAAGGTGCGCACGACCCACTGGCGCCATCGGCGGCGGCGGCGGCGGCTGGCGCTGGTGTGGACGAGCTGCTGCAGTACCCCTGCCTTCCCTTTCTCGAGGACTATGCGGAGCAGAAGCGCAGCGAGGTGGTCAGCGCGGACACGCTGCTGCACAACGCCCACTCGTACTTCAAAGACCTCGGTAAGCGGGAGTCCGCGATGCGGCGGGCGGCGGCGAAGCGGCTGCGGGAGCTGAAGGAGATCAACCGGCGCGGCGGCGACAAGGACGGCTTCCGCTACGTCGTGCCGCGCAACGTGAAGGAAGTGGTGCGGCAGATGGCGCAGAACGCCGATGTGGCGGACGTTGACACGACGCAGTTGGCTTCCACATTCGGCGGAGACGACGACGTTGAGGACACGTCTGAGCGACCGATGCACCGGCGCAAGCGGCAGAAGAGTTGCTTCTCCGACTTCTACCAGTTCCAGGTGAGCCGTCGGTGGACGCGCAACGCGGAGAACTTCCTCAACAAGGGGCGTGCCCATAAGTCGATGTTCGAGGCGGCACGGCAGCAGCGCTCCAACAAGAAGTTCTAAAAGAAAAGGAAGCAACGGAGAAGAACGTTCGCCTGAATGGGGAGTGAGACGATGGTGTGGGGTCTCGCGCTGTTGCTGCTGCACGTACATGTGTCTCTCGCTCTGTTTGTGTGTGTGTGTGTG
>NW_008825959.1:0-1571 GCF_000691245.1 Trypanosoma grayi
GCCTCCTTCGCGATCTTGAGGACCTCCGAGAAGGGGATATTGCCGTTGTGCTTGATGTTCTTCACCTTCTTGCGGTCGCGCGGCGGCTCCTTCAGCGCGCGGATCAGACGCGACGCGACGGACGGCGTGACGACCACCGACGCCACACGGTTCTTGACGCGCAGCTCGCACGTTACCTTGAGACCCTTCCAGTCCTTCGTCGACTTGGCGATGTCCTCGCCGATCTTCTTGGCGTTCAGACCGAGCGGACCGACCTTCGGCGCGAGCGACGCCGTGGCGGGCACCTCGCCGCCGACCGCGCGCACGATGACGGTGATCTCCTGGTTGGGGTCGAACTTCGGAGGCATGACGTGACTTCTTTCCTGCAGCCAGCACCAGGAGGGAATGACGTTGCGAAGTGTGTGTGTGTGCGTGTGTGTGAGAGAGAGAGAGAGAGGGAGGGAGAAGGTGCACGAAAGAAAGACATAAATACAACCAGTGCATGCGTGTGTTGATATAAATATATAAATATATGTACACAACAATGCTTCTCACGTTCAGCAAGGCAAGACGGTGCGGAGCCGTTCTATGGAACGGAGGCCCAAAGCAGAAACCAAAAACAAAAGCGACTGTTTCACTCGTTATTCAACACTGTAACTCAATGGCGACATCTCCACCGCGTCGCCGTCAAGAAGCACCAGTGCGACGCCCTCCAGCTTATCGTAAACAAATGGCAGCGACCAGGTGAAGGCATTCATGAAGTTGGGCAGCAGGTAGGGGTGTGGCGCGGCCGTGAACTGTGTCACGCGCAGCTCCTTCCCCTCAACACGCAGAAACGACGCCATGTTGTTGTACGTGTCACAGTAGTTGGGCGCAGAGAAGACACAAATGACGGAGGGAAACCCCGTCTCTTCGCGTTTGCGGAACATGCGAAATCCCTCCCTTTGCACCTCGTGGGCGCGCACCACACAGAGAAGACGGTTCGCCGCAAGAAAGTGTCCCACCGCACTGCTCGAGTACACGAAGGAGCAGCCACGCAGCTCGTTGTGCAGGAAGAGCGCGTCAGGGCACATTTCCTCCTCCTCGTCCTCCATCGGGTCCGACCACAGCAAGTCGCACATCGGGCCCCACAGCGGCGGCTCGCGCGCTCGATCAATGCTGTCGATATCGTCGATCGTCTCGATGTGCGGTGAGATACCCGCGTGGACGCACAGAAACGTTGCTGACACCACGGCAGCCAGCGGCAGTTGGTCAAAAGCAGACTGAAATGCGTTATACAAGACCTCGCCATACTTGTGCAGGCACTCGTCATGGAAATTGAAGTGACAGGCAAGGTGGCGGCACTCGTGGTTGCCGCGCAGCATCCAGAACGTCGTCGGATGCCGGATCTTGTAGGCGAAGAGGAGAAGCGCCACCTCGCAAGAGAACTGCCCGCGGTCAACGTAGTCGCCAAGGAACAAATACCGCGTCTCGCTCGGGTCGCCACCGAGCCGCAGCAACGCAAGGAGGTCATAGTACTGCCCGTGGATGTCTCCGCAGACGGTGAGCGGGTCATCGAGGCGCAGCACATTGGGCTCCTGCGCAAAGAGCGC
>NW_008825959.1:1581-17206 GCF_000691245.1 Trypanosoma grayi
CCCGCCTCAAGGTGCTGCTGCAGCGTCACCGTGTCGGGCACGCACCCCCCACCGGCCGCTGCGAGCTGCCTCGGGAAGAGCCGGCGCGACTCAAGCGGGAAGAGCGGCGGTGGCGCGACGGAGGGCAGGCCGCGCTCGGAGTACATTCGCCGCCCCTCGCACGGCAACAACTCCCAACCTCCTGCAGAGATAAAAGAATGACGAACAAAGAAAAAAAAAGAGAGAAAACAGAAAATGGGCGTTGCACAGAGGAGCGTTTACATCGGAGAGTAAGAGTTTTTTTAAAATGTTGTACATGGGCAGGTATACGGCGCAGAGAAAACAAATGAGACACCGCCTACAGAATTACTCATCCTTTGCCGTCATCGCTGTTTCTGTCTTCTTCCTCTTCTTCCGCTGCTGCCACTCTGACGCAAGTGGTATGCCGCTACGGCTCNAGCCGCTCGCGCACGATGCCGTCCTCCCCGACCGTGTAGTAACGTGACTCATGGTGCCATACGTCGTGCTTGGCATAATACGCGGACTCGTGTCGCGTCTCCGTCGTGCGGTTGATGACGTAACACGTCTTGGGGGCCGGGGCGTATGTGTAGGGAATGCGGTCGTGAAAGGGCCACACACACGGCGGCAGGTATTCACGCCGGCACACCGCCCGGCTGCTCGGCTCAATAAAGGACGTTACCGTCTCGTCTAGCTGCAGCTGCGGGTAGCAGGCTCGCACAGAGCAAAGACTTAAACTGCCGTCACCCAACTCTTTGGAGAGTATGAAGGTGAAGTTACCCGCACCATCAGGTTGTTCCAACAACGGAAGCTTTTGCCGTACGACGGCAGACACAACATTCTCCAGTACGTCGTGAAGCGAACTCCACGTGCGCTGCACCTCCGCGTCGCTCGACCATAGCCCCATCACCTGGCTCATAAAGGACACAGCGGAGAATTGCTCGATTCCAATCACGGCATTCGAGTACGCGTTGACACGGTAGACATACAGTATGGCAGTGGGATAGCAGTGAAGAAGCACCCACATCCGCACCACCTCCCGCTTACTAAAGCTCTCGTAGTGGAATGTCTTCTCATCGTCGGGGACGGTGTTGTAGCCTTTGCAGTTGTACTCTATCTTCACCATCCGGAAGACAGGGTTGTGACCGTTGATGTCGTAGGCGCAGTTTGCCACACACTGNCCTTTGCAGTTGTACTCTATCTTCACCATCCGGAAGACAGGGTTGTGACCGTTGATGTCGTAGGCGCAGTTTGCCACACACTGAATGGAGATGTCTTTGCCAAACGACACATCCGCGTAGCACCTGCTCTCGCCACGGCCCATCACGCTGCAGCGGCCGTTCGACGGGAGATGCGGATCGCTGTCCACCAGACGCTTCAGCGCCGACGCACTTATATTACGCCGAGACTCGCGGCCAGCCGGCAGCGGCTTGTCGAAGCAAATGTGCAGCCGCCGCTCCTCTGGGTGCCACGTGCAGCGCAGCGGCAGGCGGAATCCCGCGCGGCATGACGACAGGTGTGCCGTCGCCAACTCCAGCAGCGCTGACTTGCACACACGGACAGTGAATGACACGCCCGGCACCGTTTTGACAGGATGCACCGGTGGCCGCTCCTCTTTCTCCACACCTTCTTCCTCGTGGTGCTGCTGCTCGGTGTGGGTGGTGGGATGCAGCTTTGGCTCGCGCTCATCGAGCTGCTGCACCGGCAGCGGCAGAGACGGTGGAATCGCGACGGCCGGCAGCACACGCGACCTCCCCAACGACTCGCGCAGTGCGATGGTGTCGGCGACACGTCGGGTAGCCAACTGACGTGTGCGAGGAGTGAGTGTAGCCAGCGGCATTCCCTCCGCTGAGGCCGCAGTTTTCTTCAAGTCCCATACAACCTCGCGTACTGTATCGTTCTTGCTCTTGTCGTTTCTGCTCTCGTTTCCTTCTGCATCCAGAAGGCACAGCTGTACCTGCGATTCAAGCCGGTACCGCCACCAGCGCTTCGCGAAACGCTCCACATGTTCGTCCAAGTAGTTGTGGTTCCAGCAGGCCCGGTGCGACGCCGATGCTTCGCCCGCCCCCAGGGACCGTTTGTTGTATCCGGCCTCCAGCTTGCACGCCTCACACGAGATGGTCTCCTCCATGAATTTGTGCAGATACGCCGTCTGCTCGCGCTGGACAAGGTCGAGCACGGTGCTCATATCGGGGTAATCCTCTGTTGCCTTCGGTAGCACGCCTGTTTGCATGTACGTGATCATCCACGAGCGGTAGTGCCGGTGCTGGCCACGCGTGAGGCACGAAACACATATGGAAAGCCTCTTTGACGAATTCGACTTGAGAACAGCGCATGCACTGTTGTAATCCACACGCCGGCGCGTGTCGTCCTCTCGGGCGTCCTCCTCACCGAATATACTCTCAATGTACGCCTCGTTGATGCCTTCGAGCTGCTCACGTATTTCCGCACACTTTGGGTGCTGCCGCAGCGCTGTAAGAAGCGCTGCTGCATCCTCTGCTGGGAACTCCAGCGTGGGCGAGGCATTCAGTAGAAGCGCCTTGCTGTCAATGCCCTTGTTCCCACTACTGCTGTTTTTGGCGGCCCCTGCGATGACGATGTCTGTTTCGCATGGGAAGCCGTTAGCCGGGGGCCGCACAGGCATGTGAAACAGAGGTGGGACGAATGTCTCTTGGTCCTCAAGCCTCCGGTGCTTCATCGCAGGCGTCGGCGTCGACATTGCTCCCTATATGTAGAAGAATATGGGTGGATGAGTGAAAAGAAGGGAAAAGAAATCAAAGTGCGATAATGATGAGGATAAGAATAAGCACATGCGTGTAAGCGTACGTGTGCATGACAGCGTGGGGGTACACCTGATTCTAGCAGCGGCAGCAGTAGAAGTGGCAGGCATAACAATACCAACGAGAACAACAAAGGAATACAGCACGCCCCTGCCGGCTCCTCCTTGTGAGTTTTATTATTATTACCACCCTACCATCATTATTATCAGTCCCACCACCATCATGACTGCCTGGCGATCTTGACGGTCATGATCCTCTTCGGATGCGCCGTTGCGGCAGCATCTACTGCCTTTTGTTGCTTTGGTAAATTCTTTTGTTGCTCAATCTGCACTTCTGCCCACGCGCAAAACTGCAGCGCCATCTCCATGTTCATGGCGTACTTGGAGAGGCAGTTGACACCACTGCTGGGGCCGTACTCGCCGCTGCAGAGATAGTAGCCACCGTGCACCATGTTGTCGGGCTCGACGCATGCTTTCAGCACCGCCTGTGCGCCCTCCGTCCACGTCTTGCCAATGAGCAACGACGGGTAGTATACAATGTGGTCAAGCACCGGCCACGGCAGGAGATCGCGGTACAGGTGCGTTGTAATCACACCGGGGTGACAGCACGCGACGAACACCCGCAGCTGATGGCAGTTGCCAGTATGAAAGAAACGAAGACTGAGGCGTCGCGCGAGGACGGTGGTCCACCACACGACACACAGCTTGGACAGTCCATAGTAGCCTACAAAGTCAGCAAAGGTGAAGTCCTTTACTGCCGGTTGGGGATGCCCCTCTTGTGTTGCATCCTTGCTGTTGCCACTGCCACTGTTATTCTTGTCATCCTTGTTATTGTTGCTGCCATCTTCGTCGCCCCCTGCTGTCGGTGCGGGGTGGAGGGCGGTGAGCATATCAATGGGTGTGCATCGCTGCCAGACGCCGAGAAACGTGTGGCAGCTCGAGGCGACGTTGATGATGCGCGACGACACACCGCTGCGCTCCGCTGTTTCATCGAGCAGCGGTAGCAGCAGCTGCGTGAGCAGCATGGGGCCCACCACATTTGTGGCGATCATCTCTTCCATGCCGGTGCCCTCGCAGCGGTGCAGGTGGCGGCGCAGCACGCCGGCGGCATTCACCAGCAGTGCCACGGGGAACTTCTGCTTCTGCTCCACAACACACGCAGCGAACTCCCGCACGCTGCTGAGGTCCGAGAGGTCGACGGCGCCGAGCACGACGACACGACCCTGCGGACGCCGCGTCAGTATAGCGCGCTTCGCCCCCAGCAGCCGCATCAGGTCGCGCCCCGCCAGGATGACGGTCCAGCCGTGCTGTGCGAGTTCCTGCGCGACGCCGAAGCCGACGCCAGACGACGCTCCCGTGACGATCGCCACGCGTGACGTGAAGTCGACATCGCGCGGCCACTTGCAGCGCCGCCCCGCCGCCATCCCGCGGCACGCGAAGCAGCAGCTTGCAATGGCAATGAGTGTGTCCAGCTCCGTCATGCCGCACCACCACGACCAGCGCAGCAAGTGGGCGGCGGCGGCGGCGGCGATGAATAGCAGGCACACCAGCGCCGCGAGCGCCTCTGAGGAGACGAGGTGAATCATCCGCGGCAAGAGCAATAACGATAACAATACAGGCCCCAACCGTCGCCTCACTCCCTCGCTAATGCGTGCAACAATGACAAGAAGAGTTAGTGGGAGAGAAAGAGAGAGAGAGAGAGAAAACAAAATAAAGAAGAAATCAAAGTTTTCAGGCATGAGGAGAGACCAAGCGCCCTCACGAATGCGTAGACTGTATACACAATATCATGTTTCTTGTTGTTGTGTTGCTGAAGCCTCTGTGATCACACGCTCCCCCACCCCCTGCAGAGTACTACAAAGGACTCTTTATATCCTCTCGCCATTGCTGTGAACCGGGCACGTGGAACTGCCGCAGTGTCTCGCGCCTCATCTGCGCGTAATCACCTTCATCCCAGACCTCGTCACCCTCTGCGTACGTCAACGGCACCGTCGTATCAGTGAAGTGCTCAATGTAGTGCTCCGGCAGGAAGCCTGCTGCATACCGCAGTGCCGCCATCTGAAGCATCTCTGACATGTCTTCGTCCATGTCCTCTTCATCCGTAATTGCCTCCTGCTGCGCAGCCTTCAGGTTCTTTTCCCCTTCTACGTTTGTCATCTGCTGCGGTGGTGAAGCGTCTGGTGCTAGAAGGTCGTCGAGTGCCTCGGCGGTGAGAGGGTCACTTGCAGTTGTATCACCCGCGTTGTTCTGCCCGCCTTCCTCTACTTCATCTGCCTCTTGCTGTTTCGGCTGCGCGGCTGAGGCCATCATCAGGATCTCACCATAGTGGACGAAGGAATCGCCCTCAGCCCCCGTAACCGGCAGATCAATCAGTGGATCACCCTCCAGCACGACGCGGACAGGATTGATGGCATGCACGTACCGCGCAAGAGTCTGCTGCACCGCCTTCGGGGCGCCAAAGGTCACACAGTTCTTCACGTCAAAGCCGCGCGCGTGCAGCAGGAGCGCCATACAGAACGCCACGGCGCCACCTACACCGTGCCCAACGACAACAGTGGCACGGTAGGCATGCAGCGGTGTCTCCGCCTGCAGGGCGTCGCACAGCCGCAGCGCGACGCTGAGGTACTCCGCGTGGAAGACGGTACCACGCACCTCCTCCGCCTCCATGATCTCCACTCGCTCCACCTCGCGACCCCAGTCATACGGCTCGCACCGCACGTAGACGATCTGCTTGTTGTACGTCTCGTCGACCTCCAGCACTACATCCTCCTTCCCGTGCGACATGTGGTGCGCCGTGACGCCGCTGCGGGTACCTACGATGGCCTCTGTCATCTGCCATGGCGTCAGCGTGTTGTGCCTGCGTTCTTCACCGCCGTCGCTCGTGCTTCCGAGGCGGTGGATAAAGAGCAGCCGCTCACCGTACGGAATGAGGGCATGCTGCATGATGCGGTTCTGCCGCTCCGAGGTGGCCATCTCATCCACCTCGTCCCGCTCCACCCGCTGGCTCTCGAAGCGGCAGTATTGCACGTAGTTCTGCTCCATGGTCTGCTGGTAGTGCGTGTTGCCGACGCCAGCGGAGAGCACCTGCAGTATAGAGGTAAGGGCGCGGTTGCCCGGCGCGAGGAGGATCTCCTCCGACAATTGTCGCACTTTTTGCAGCTCCTTCGCGATAAACCGTTCAAATTTAGCATCCAATGCCTTCAACTGCTGTTGTTGCTGTAGTTGTTGGCGCCGGTTCTTCCTGTGGCCCTGTAGGAGGGTTTCCTCACGCAACTTGAGGTACCGTCGTCGGTTGTGCTCCGCCGCGTCGATGAAGCGAGCGGCGACATACCGCGTGAGCCCCTCTGTTTGATGCAGGGGGCAGTCACGGGTCACCGTGTGCACCACACCGAGGAGTCGGCGATAGGCGGCACATGTCTCGCTGCGAATAGTCCGTGAGAGACTCATTCTCCAAAAAGCACTCCTTCTTCCCTCCCTCCCTCCCCAGACGCACACACACAATTTGACAGGCCACGGCGCGACTGGGACCCTCTGCCCACCTTGCAGTCCACTTCTGCGTCGTAAAAGAAGATGATGGTGAGAGAGAGAGAGAGAGAGACGCTGCGGTGAAATGACAAGAGAAAAGCATGATTGGGGAAAGGCTGCAAAAGAAAAAAAATCTATTCAGAGAGGGTGGTCGCCAACGATACCCTGTACGAATGTGGCTGCCCTCCTCGCGCGCGCACACACACACAAGAAAAAACAAAACACCATCGTGTTGGAGAGAAACAACACTAACAGCATTGTTCCATTCCCCCATTTCAAATAACGACTTGTTCATTATTCCTCCTTCACCGGCAGCCCAACCAGTCGCTTGCCCCAAAGCACAATGCGGTCTCCCTCTTCGACATCCCAGCCATACCGCAGCAGCGAGTCGGATGTCTGGTTGCCGCATTCCCCAAAGTACGGACTGACGGGCTCGCCCTGGCCCTTCGGTGGCTCCACAGGCTTTAGCTCTTCTACATCACACATAGCACAGTGCAGCGTTGTCTGCGCCCCCTCCTCAGGTGATTTGAGGAAGAGTAGGCAGGCGTACTGGTAGGCGCGGTAGATCCACCCACTCGGCACGAGGTCCTTGGAGAAGTTGGTGCCGACACAACCAGGGTGGAGGCTGCAGACAGGCAGCTTGTGGTGCCGGGCGATGTAGTGGGCATGGTAGGTATTCAGAAGCTTGCTTGTGCCGTAGCGCACAAAGGCGTAGCTCAGTGTCCCGGTCCTGAGCGGCCCCGACGAAGCGTCCTCTCCCTGATTGAGCGTCTTCAGCGCTTCCAACAGGCGCCCGTTGATGCACGTCAGTGACGACGACGGGTGCCACCACCAACCGCGCTCCAGCATCATTTGCGGGAATCGGTGGGCGGCAGAGGAGACGAACACCACACGCCCCTTGCTGCGCTGAATGAGCGGCACGAGCAGCTCTGTCAACAGAAGCGGACCAAGAAAGTTCACAGCAGTGTGAAGCTCTAGTTGCGGGTTGTGCTTGCTGAATTCCAACCGCTTGCGCATCATCCCGGCGTTATTCACAAGAACATCAAGGCGCGTGTATGCCTTCTGGAACTCTTCCACGAAGCGGCGGATGCTCACAAAGTCATCGCACTCGAGGCAAAACCGACCGTCAACCAAAACTTTCTCAGGCACCTGCGCGTAATTGGCGTCGCCATTGCGCCTCTGCCGCGTTTCTTCAGCTTCCTTGCTTATCCTTGCTGCCGTGGCCTCACTTAAAGCGGCACTGCGGCAGGTGCACACCACACGGTAGCCCTCCACCGCANTGCTTATCCTTGCTGCCGTGGCCTCACTTAAAGCGGCACTGCGGCAGGTGCACACCACACGGTAGCCCTCCACCGCAAGCCCAACGGCCGTGTGGTACCCGATACCACTGTTCGTCCCTGTGACGACAGCGACCGGCCGCTCTTCATCCTTCATATCACGCGACAGCACGAATACAGGACGGTCACTGTTAATGCTGCTGTTGTTGGTGCATATGTCCCCTTTGTGTGGCGGCCGAGAGCGATTCCGCGACCCACGCGCCACGAGGCGCTGGGCGACGAGCCACACCGGCACCGCCAGCGCCAGATATTGACGCGGCATTAGCGTGAAACACACAGCGGCGACACCCGCAGCACACACAGCACCCACCTCGCTTTTGTAGCCGATTCCCATGGCAGCAAGGAGCAGCTTCTTCCTTTCAATTGCTTTTGTTTTATTTCTCTTCTACTGATCANGGGGAGGGCGGGGGAACAAAAAACAAAATAAATAAATAAGGAGATAACGACAAGTGCAAAGCCACGCTGCCACCAACACCGGGACACACAACGCTCGCATCTTAGAAGCGTACGCGATCAAGCAGTGTAAAGTGATGGTACAGAATAGATAGGAGAGCGAAAAAAAAAGAACAACCACGAGGAATAAGCCTCGACGGCAGAACTGTAGACAGATGTGTGTATCTCGTAACGCCAAATAGATCGCGACACATGTGAATGTTTCTTTCCATAAATACACCACGCCTCTCCCCAATATTCTCTTTTATGTGTTTCTCCCATGTTTGCACACACACACACACACACCACCATATCTTCTGAGGCTTGTGTCCGCCATCTCTGCACAGACTCTTTTTGCTCCGCGTAGCAAACTGCACATCGCAAAGAAATAAAAACAGTTTTACATCAACCCTCGCTCCCCTGTTTTCTCTTGTGCACACGGTAGATGCATAAATTCCAAAATGTCGTTAACAAGAGGGAGAATGAAAGAGGGNGGGGGGGGGGGGGATGAGAAAGCAGCCATTACAGGAGTGGCTGCAGCACAGGCAATATGTTTAGGAGCAATCCAACGAAAGCAAGGACCAATAAAAACACAGTAAAAGAATCTCATGCAATGTACCTTTTCCACCAACTTCTTTACGTCTTGCTCCATTTGACGCGAAATACGACGCCTGTAGACCGGACCCACCAAGACGACCGGGGAAGCATTGAGTGCACCAAAATCACTATTCATCCCGGGAAGGTGGGGAAAGAAGAGTCACAACTCTATCTTCAGTGATGGATCCAGCATCGCCATATCATCATCATCATCATCACCGCGGCGCTGATGCATTGTTCTTCCCTCGGGATGTAAATGCAAAAATTTTTTTCCATGACCTCTCCCGAGTAGGTGGGTGGGCTTCGTACGTTGTCATTTGGCGCGGGGCCGGTTTTGTTTCCCCCTCGACGCCGTTGGCAGAAAGGTCACTGCGTGGCGGAGTCGGCATCGGCTGAAGTCTGAAAGTAGGCCGCTTCCCCACTGACCTCGACGGGTCCGCGGCGTTTTTTTCCTTCCCGCCGCACATCTGCCGAGCGCGCGTTAAGACTGGCTTGACGGAGAGGGGCGCCCTGCAGAGCGTCCGGGTGCCTGCCAGACCCCGATCGTGCGTCTTTTGCTGCACCACCAGCTTATTGCTAATTTTGGGTATGCCCTTCAGCCACGCGGCCTCGCCGATGCGACGCAACGTCCACCGTTTGTCGGGGTCCTTGGAGAGCACACCACGAATCAGCTCCTTGAATTCTTTCGAGGATGTGACACTACAATGCAAAAAAGCATCACCTTCATCCTCACTGCTACTGCTTCTATCCTCGGTATCCTCGTTGACTGAAGGGACAGAGTCCATTTCTTCGAGGCTCGGGCGCATGGTAGAAGACACAAGTGGACTTTTTTTTTGAATCTCGTCGGGGAAAAGCACAGGGCTATTCACAATCTCACGCGTCATCTGTAAGTATGTCATTGCCTGGAACGGAAGGATGCCGTACATGAGTTGATAGAGCGTGACGCCCAGTGCCCATACGTCGACGAGCTCCCCGACCACCTCCAGCTTGCCGCTGCACACCTCAGGTGCCATGAACGCTGGAGTCCCTTCAACACCCGGGACACCGCGACCAGTGCTTACTGCACTAACGCCAAAATCGGCAAGAAACACATTATCCTTTTCGTCCACTAGGATATTGTCAGGTTTGATGTCTCGGTGGAATATTCCATGCGAGTGAAGATACTTCAAAGCAGAGAGTATCTGTCTCGTATAGCGACGCAACCGCTCTTCTGGTATGGGCTCCACTTTGTCAGGAGACAAAGCTCGTGCAACACCACCGCCAGAAATATACTGCATAATCAAGAAGATTGTTTTGTGTGTTTTGTCGCCAATTACCTCATGGAGCCGCACAAGGTGGGGGTGCGCCACCGTCTTCATCACGGCAATCTCGGAACGAATTGCCCTAACTCGTCGTTCTTCGATCTTAGGACCGAGTCGCATAATTTTCATCGCGTAGGATTCCTTTGTCTCTCGGTGCTGAACCAAGGCAACTCGACTATGCGAACCCTGACCTATCCGGCGCAGCACCACATAATCATTAATTGTCCGCTTGTCGTCTTTTCGACCAAACACCGTTTTACCCGTCTCCTTCACGCGTGGAATATCTTCTGGAGATGAGAAGGTCAGCATGGAGTAGGAGGCACCGCGCCCAATGTATGTGGTGGTGCGCCGCCAGGCTGACGTTGCTTCACTAATGGATGTCGTCATGCTCGATGTGCGGCTTCGCAGCCGGCTCCTCGTCGGCCCGGATAGCGGCGGGGATTGTAACATACTACGTTTCTGACGCAAACTATCCATGTTGCGCAGCGGGAACTGTTTTTCCTTTGACGGCGACTTCGGGGAAAGAAAGTCCCGCAACCATGAGCTCGTGCTCGCGTGCATGCTCCCAGAGGTTGAGGTAAATGTACTAGATACCCCCAGCGTGAAGGAAGGGGACAAGGCGATGAAACCTGCCGCCTGAGACTGTCCGCTGCGCATGGCAGCGTCGGCGCCAGCGGCCCCTGTGTTACTGCCGGTGAAGGATTGCAGCGGGGAGCAGTTGAGCACCTCAACAACGCCGCGTGAGCGCCCCATCCCAGAAGAGGAGCCACTTGCCCCATCTCCACCAGGCGGTGTCTCCTGCCCTCCACTCAGCTCCACCAGAAGCACGTTGGCTATGGCCTTCAGCAGGGCCTCATTCAAATCGCACCGCGGACACGAGGAGACGCCCTGCGAAGTCTCCCCAGACGAGCTGTCTTGTGGGGAAGTCGTGGCGAGGTCTGCCAGGGAGTTGTAGCCGAACGGTCGAATGGCATTTTCCAGTGCGAACCACAGCGGGCTGTGGGATGGAATAGCAGCGCCGCAGTCACTCGTGGGGGAGACACGAGCGCCTGCGGCTAACGGGTTTTCCACTCGGCCTCGCCAAGGCATTTCCGTTGCCTTGAGGCAAGCCAAGTGGCGTTTGATTTTTCCCCAAAGCAGGTGCTAGATTGATCTTCACAAAATTGTCCGAATTTATTTGAGAGCGGAACAAACAAAACGAAAAAAAAGGAGATGAGGCAGAAGCTTATGCATCTAAACGGAGAAGCCAACGAACCAACGAAAGTACAAGAAAAAAAAAATGAAAGATCAAGCGAAACCAGACAGTCGTTAGGGTAAAGGATCCCGCAGCTCTTGCGCGAGGAATTCCTGCAAATCAACACTGATCCTACTGCCCCGCTCCACCTCCCATGGAGAGCAAGTGGTTGGCATTGCTGAGAGGGAGTTTGGGCTGTTGGCATGAGTGGTCAAGCGACAGTGGTGCGTGGGCGAGTCCGCTTCATTCTCCAACTGTGCTCGCAGCCGTTGAATGCTCCGGTGCAGTTTCTCCGAGGAGCAGCCATCGCACCGCAAACTCAGCGGGCTGACAGGTGGTTCTTTCTCGTGCAGCATCCTCTGCTGCGCCACACCTCTGCCACCACCTGCCTTCTCAACCCCCGGCGACGAGGCCAGCGATAATTTCTGCGCGAGGAGGGTATTGAGGTCCCGCACAGTCTGCCGGAGCTGCTCAATGACGTCATCTCGGGAGCGGATTTCCTCCTCATACCGCTTTGCTCCAACCACCTCGGGCCGTTTTTTCTCCAGGGCCGCTTGGTGCTCAGAGAGGTGACGCTGCAATCGCGCACGTTCCCGCTCACTCTCCTCCAGACGGTCCATGCAGAATGCAAGATCATTCCGCAGCACTGTTACCTGCTTTTGCGCGGTGTGGCAATCTTTGCAAGTTTTCCGCAGCTGCACCGCTGCCGCCGCCAGCTGCTCTTCATCTTTATCCCGCTGTTCCTGCAGCCTCCGCACCCGCGTCATCAAGGCTGCGTTCTCACGAGAGTGTTTCTCCCTTGTCACGCTGGAGAGGGATTCGGTCCGCTCCCTGTCCCGCACCAACTCCTGGATCAGCAGCTGCTGCTCCTCACACTGGTACCTCCCCAGTGCAAGACGCGTCTCGTAGAGTGGTTGGACAAAAAGACAGTGAAAGCTGGACCACAGTGACACCTTCTTCTGGAGAAGCATCTCGCTCGCGCGCAGTTGAGCCAGCTGCGCTGCGTAGTCACAGAGTGCTCCGGTCAGTTTCTGGTTTTCCGTTTCCCTTTGCATATATTTCGAGCGAAGCTGCGAAGCAGCCTCCTGTAGCTCCATCAAGTTCGCCGCTGTCACGCCACCTCGCAGATGTGGAGAGGTGCTCCCTTCCAGCTTCTGCATCCCTGCCGCTTCCCTCCTCGACCGCAGCATTCACTATTCCTTTCTTATTCAGTCTCTCACAAACATACACCCCCCCCACCCGCTTTTCTCCACCCCTCCCTCCTGTGTACCGACTTAGCCGAATAAAAACTGAGTCGGCCAATGTATTCTGTACAGGCCACTGCACTCTTTTGCGTGTCGGTGAGAAGGTAAGTAAAACAAAAATAATAATAATAATAATAACAACAAAAATAACCCAACACAAAGCATAAAATGAAAAGGACAGACAAGCCACCCGGAATGCTCTTATCATCCTGCGAAATCCCCACACAGCAATAACCAAAGGCTGACGGAATCGCACATCACTCTTTCCCCCTTCCAAACGAACAAATAAGAACAACACAACACTACCGAGTAAACTGGCACCACCACAAGGCCGCTAATCCACAATGTTCCCCAAAAGAAGATTCATGAGCAGCACACTCCATTGATCATATGTTGCGCCAGGGGAGCAGTAATGCAAACAATCTGTCGCATTCATCACCTCATACTTGGGATGATACTTACCCATGTGCCCAAGTGGCATGAGGTCTGTCATGAGTGCAACATCGAGGATGTGTGCCCCCATGTCCTTCCAGAGCGCTGTTGTGTAGGCGTTCCTCGCGGGTATGGCGTACCATCGATACCTCTTGTAGATCCCAACATTGTACTCTTCCGGCCGAAGCGGCACCGTGAGCGGCTTGCTATATTTCCAGCAAAAGGGATGTCCACGAAAGCTCGTCCGCCAAATAAGAGTACCCTTGTAAAGACGACGAATAATACTGGCCGCTCGCCGCATAAGGGCATAATAACGCCTGTCCGACACGTGCTGCCTCTCATTTTCTGGCCGCACCATCCAGGAGCCGGAGTTCAGGATGAGGATAGGGTAGCGGTGAATGTCTTTCCACCACAAAAAGTTTCGGAAGGCGTGATAACCCGTTTCGAGGAACTGGTTGGTGAGGAACAGGAGCCGAATCGGATTCATCTCACGCTCTGGATAATACTTCTGGCAGATGGGATGACCCCTACAACGATGCCGCTGACGCGAAGTTCCCTCTTGCTCATAAATATCACCTTTCCCACCAAGAAGATAGAACAGCGAGGCATGCCAGTGATCGCTAAGGCTGTCACCTACCATCATGACACTGCGGCCGCGGAGGGAGCGACAAAAGAGTTCCTCATTCCAAGGGAATAATTCACACGTGTTTGGTATCCACTCGTACTGCGTCTCCCTTCGAATAGCATCCATGCCGAACTCTTTTCTGAAGCCGTGCTCGCAGCACCCCAATACCTTTCCACGAGACTCGTACAAGGGCCTTCGACTGCTGTTATACACCCACCTGCCGTCTGTATAAAGGCGGCCATCACAGGGGCGTTTGGTGCGGTGCATGGGGCGATACGGGTTGCGATAACGAGATGGTCCATCACCATAATCAAAATGTGGTGACTCCTGGCCCTCGCGCGGCCCAACCGGTGATATGAAGTGTGTGACGTTGTCTGGAATGACGTTCAGAATTTCTTCTTGCAGCAGCGGGTCGTACGGCGGACCCAACTCCACCCGAGGCGCACTGAGGATGGGCAGGGTTGGGCGGATTTCTAGTTCCGCGCTATCTTCCAACTGTCTTGTGTCACGCCATGGTAGTAAGAGAAGCACCAGTAGTAGCACGGCGAGTATTACCACGGCAACAAATGTAAGAGGAAGAGCGGCCCGCCCCTTCCGAGACCGTCCCCCCTTCCCCAACAAGCTCATCTTGATGTATGAGAGACGCTATTCAACATGCATACCTGTGCGTGTGTGTGTGTGTGTGTGTGTGTGAATGCGGGAATGATGGAGATGAGTGAGAGGGCAGGAAAGAGACATAAAACGAAGGTGACATAGGGGAGATGCCGAAAGAAGGACAGAAGGGGCGCAGCTCTATTTGACCGCCTGAACAGACAGCAGAAGAGATTTCTCTTTTTAAAAAAAAAAGCAAAGGCACTTTTTCAGCGGCCCTCAGCGCTGTTCGCACACGAAATAAACACCAACGAGAGGAAAACTGCTGTGGGTTGCGCGGGTGCAACTGTTAGTGATACCGCCTACATCCACCCAGAACCGTTCTCTTTTTATATAGAAATATCTCTTCATCCCCCCTCCTCCTTCCTTGTTTTTTTTTCTTCCTTTTCCTTCTGAGGGAAGTCCCAACGCCTTGCCGCTTTCACACCATCCATCGTCTTACCTGGGGCGGGTCGCGACGTGCCAACCAGCACGCAGGACACAGACTTCCAGGGAGGGGCGGCCCCATTACATGACGGAGCAGCACCCAGAGTTTGTTTGCTTTGCCTGCTTGTAGAACGTCTTACTAGCTGTGCCAAGGTCCTCGCTCTGGGCGACAAGATCATCGATTTTCTGACCACGCTCAATAATCTGGTCTATCGCATTGTACATAATCACCTTTGTGTCCTCAATATCCCGCTTAATCTTGAGTATCTTGTCCTGCTCCTCCGGCTTCTGATACTTCACCAGCGTTTCCTCGAGGTGGGGCCAGTTGAGGAAGTTGTCGTCCCTGCCGTCAATGATGTCATACTTCCCGCGGAAGGTGGTCTGGAATTGGGTGGCGAGTTCGCCAAGCAACGTGAAGGCAACACGCGCGTTGTACTCCACATCGCCAATGGCAATCGCGACAATGCCGTCAAGCGTGGAGTGCGCAAAGACAACGTTGCCGTTCTCGGTGATCTGCGTCTTGGAGCCGTTCGACACCCGCTTCGCCACGGTGCGGGTGAGGAAGACTATGAACTCGCGCGCCGCGTTGCGCTGGAAGAAGCCGAAGGACGAGACGTCAATGGCCTGCGAGCAGATGACAGGCTCCTTCTCTACCCCCGCCGGGAATGGCTTCGCAACCATCAGGGCGTACAACTTCATCGCAACACCCCCACCCTCGTATGTGTGTGTGTGTNCCCCCGCCGGGAATGGCTTCGCAACCATCAGGGCGTACAACTTCATCGCAACACCCCCACCCTCGTATGTGTGTGTGTGTGTTGTTTGCTTCTTGCTTTTTTTGATTTGCTCTAATCCCCGCTTGTGTCTAGCGCGTTTCCCCCGTGTGTCCCTCAGCAGCCACGCGCGCTCCCCACTTGCCACAACGGCCTCGGAGTGATGCATACATAAATGTGCACGCAGACACGTAAATAAAGAAGATGGAGGGGCAAGAAGAAGCTCCAGATGCGGGCACACAAACACACAGACAGATATATATATATATATGCAC
>NW_008825960.1:0-15103 GCF_000691245.1 Trypanosoma grayi
AAAAAAAAAAAAAAACAGGAGGGCGGATTTGCTGCGGAAGGCACTTTGGATGTTTTCTCGCTCCCACCTCCCCATTCCCGCCCCCTATATGACTATTATTATTTCTCCTATCCATTTTGTGACGTTTATGACCAGTCGCATTCGGAGTTTCACGATTCCTCGCAATACACACACATACAGACATATTCATATATATATATATATGTATATGTATGTATATGTATGTATGTATGAATTATGCACACCCAAGCGCCACTACGTCATTCTCCTCCTCCCCGATCTCCTCCCCCTTTCAGATACCCATCTCACACACACACACACACACACACTCTCTCTCTCTCTCNATATATATATATATATATATATACAGGGAAAACAGCAGTGAAGAAACAGCATTGAAGCGAGTAAAACAACACGACACAGGGACGGAGGGACTTGCATTACGGATGCACATTGTACATACTGCGTGCCAAGAGGCACAGATGAACATCTATATGCAGCAGGAGTGAAGAATAAGAAACACACACATACACACAAGAATGAATCCAAAAAGAAAAAGATACGTGTTAACCAATGAGGGTGTTCCGCATACACGTATGTAATGTATGCATGTATGTGTGTGTGTGTGTCCCTTCAGTTCCATCTCTCTGTGCGTGCAACACAAAAAAAAAAACAGAAGAAAAATGATTGAATCAAGAACGCAGCGATCAAGCACCCACCCACCCATACACACCCACCCATAGAAAGAAAGAGAGAGAAACGCTATACACACATCATTGCACCTTCCCCCCCAGCCACAGTGAAAAATGACATCTTTGGAATGCATTGTCACAACTCTCCTGCATAGACGAATGCGCGACCATCCACCACGCCGCGTAGACCAAGACCCCAGACGCCAATTCGGGCATATAGCTATCTAACATATATCTATATCTGTATACAGACATATATATATATATATAGATATATATATAGATATAATGAATATTTCTCCTCCATTAGCCGTCGCTGCCTCACTTGCCTCACGCTAGACATGTGCGCGCGTGGGTTACAGGGCCTGTACGCTTCTTCCACACACCGACATACACACACACACACACATAGATAGATAGGTAGAAAGACAGATAGACACCCTCTATTTCTCTCAGCACATACAGAGTGACGGTGTTGACACATACATGAGCGCGCGCGGGAGCCGAATATACCTGTATGTGCCCAAACAACAGGGGCACACTTTACCACATGTCGCCATTGCTGTACTGCCAGAGATTGACGTTCTTGTCGGCGCCGCTCGTCACGATCATGCCCGCCCCTGCGTGGTAGCACACCCGGAACACATTTCCCACATGCGCATTCGCACGCCACACCGGTCCACCGCTCAACGCATCGGTGAGACGCATCGACGAGTCTCGTGCACATGACAAGATGCCGCGGTTGTACGGCATGTACTGCACACAGTGCACTGGCTTCAAGTGATGGAAAACCTTCAGCAGCGGCTCCGTTGGGCGCCGCACGTCCCACACGAGCAGAGCTGTGTCGATACCGGCCGTCACGAATTGTGTCTCGTCCCCGCGGAGAGAGCATGACCAGATCGTGTTGGTGTGGCCGAGAAAACGCGCCGTCACGGTGGCGCCACTGGCAAGGCGCAGGTCATGCATGCAGGCGGTGTTATCGTCGCCCGCCGTGATGACGAGCCAGTCGCTCTGCCGCGACGCCTCCAGCGCGAAGACGGGCGCAATGTGGCATTCCGACGTGCAGACACAGTCACTTGTCTCCACGTCCCAGCAGCGCAGCGTCCGGTCCATCGAGATCGACGCGAAACGCCCCTCACACGCAAGAAAGGCGACGCCATACACCTTGCGTGCGTGCCCTGTGAACTCTGCCCGCATGTCAGGCGCGGTGGTATCATACAGCCTAATGTTGCTGTCATCGCCGCCGTACACAACGCGGCTGCCGTTGGGCGAGTACGTCGCCGTCAGCACCAAACCACTGTGCACAGAGAAGTCTGTTACGACCTGCGCCCTCTTCACGTCCCAGTGGAGCAGCTCACTCCGCGAGCCCGTCAGCAACGTACTGCCGTCGGGGGCAAATGACACCACGTACGGCGGTTGCGCGTGTGCCGTGACGGAGCGCAGCAGCCGTGGGAACATCGGCCCGTCGACTCGCCTGCCGCCGTCGCGACTCTCACCACCAACGTCTCTCTTCGCCCCATCGTCGCCTAACGCCGAGCCAATCACCTCGTCGGTGAAGGGGTCCACCGGGACGTAGCGCTTCTCCCGCATCACCACGCCGTCTGCCTCCACCGCCACCCGCTTTACGCTCCGCGGTCGGGCCATACCGCCGGTGCCGCGCTGCTGCATTGCGTTCAGGTCTACCGTGCACGCGCGCTTCTTCACCACGACGAAGCACTCATCCTTACCGCTCTGCAGCGCCGCGTCGAGGCGGCAGCAGGCGTCCCTATCGTACGCTTCCCACTCACCGGGGTGGTCGAGGTCCTCTACGAACCACGCGTAAGACCCCGAATTTTCCACCGGCGGGGGCGGCAGCACGGCAGGGATCAGCGACGGCACCACAACGCTACCGAACGAAGCGGGCAGCGCCTTCTTCGTGTGGCTCACCACCCGCAGCTTGCGCGGCCCGGCCGGCAGCGCCTTCACAGCATCGGCGCCGCGGTTCCCACCCGCTGCACTACTACCTGCCCCCATTTGAAGTCTCCAGCCTTCGCGCTAGAGCAAGGGACACAAGAAATAATCGATTCCTTTCTGGGCACCCTATACGAACGAAGATGCCGTGTAGATGTTTGAGTGAGTGAGAGATCGGAGCAGAAAGACAACTTACATAAATAACACACAGCCAGAATGAAACAGAGGAGGAGGGAAAGAACACCCCCCTGCGGTGAGGCGTCTTTCAGAGTGCTGCTGCTGCTGCTGCTGCCACCACCACCGCTACAACAGTAAGTTTGCCTGTTACTAAAAAAACACTCTTCAACAGACACACACACACACATACACAAAAAAAAAAAACACCAAATTTTTGTTTTCTTTGTTAGACGTTGCACGGCAGCACTCTGACCAGTTTTCACTATTGTTGTGCCGTGTTTCATTATAGAAACGGTTTCACTGGGAGAGCCAGGGCAGCCGCCTGCGGCAACTCCTCCAGTTTCATTGTTGCCGTCACCAGTACCACGTCGGCTCCCCAAAATTCTGCATCCGCGCCCTGCTGCTGCTGCTGCGCTTCCATCAGACGAATGGCCTCAGCTGTTGCGTACAGTGGAAGCGTGAGCCATCCAGTACTGCGGAAGATGCTCTGCGCCCCTTCCACCCGCTGCTCCCCACTCACGACCAGCTGTCGCGCGTGGGCGCAGTTCTCAATGATAGAGCCCCATTGCGTCGTCGGGGCTGTGTGGTCAACACGTGGTCCATACACCACAAAGGAGGACTGGTGCGGACTCGTGTGGTGCCCCGCCAGAAAGGTGTTCGCGTATGCACAAGCCGCTGCAAAGGAAAACTCATCTGGACAGAAGAGACGGCGCATGCGGCGAAACGGTGAGAGCGCAAGTTTGTGCTCCACTGCGAGGAAGACCACTGCCGCAGCGCCAAGCTGCGGGGCCGCCGCCACGCTGCCGCTCTCCCCATGGCTGTTCTCCGGCGCCAACACATACAACGTGCGGTTGTACCACACCGTGCGGGTGCGTATTCCATCTACAAGCTGCTGCCTGTATCCGCGCAGCACCTCACCCTCAAAGGTGAAGGTGAGCAGCGGCGCAGCAGCGGTGTCGGCGGAGTTGTGCTCGCTCGAATCCGGAGCAACAGCCATCGGGGAGGACTTCTCCCGCTGCTGCTGCTGCTGCTGTGATGCGGCGTGGGCGACAAACATGTTCATAACAGTGTCGCTCGACGGAATCACAGGATCACGCCACATCACGCTAGCGGAAGACACGAGACTGACGCCAGGCGAAACAACAAGGTCGGCCGATACCAACTCCCGCACTGGTGTCTGGGTCGTCGTCGTCGTCGTTGTCGTCGAGCGGGGCGGCAGCAGCTGCTGGTGCTTCTGCGGTGCATCCTTGGAGGTTGCACGTAGTTCACTGGTGGAAAGGATGAATGTGCGCTTCTTAGCGCACGGCCAGCAGTCTGAGCGCACCGTCGTCTTCCCTCTCAGATGATCGCCGTGGAGGTCCTTGCGCTTGTAACACACCGAGCAAATCCACTCCGGTTCAGCGCCACTGTCGCCTCTCACCGTCGGGGCGTTATAGCTGATGTTTGATGGTACCACGGCGCTCGGTGACACCGTGAAGGTGAACGGCGGAGACTGTCTGGATCTGTCGGAGGCGGATTGCATGATAATAGGCGACGTGCCGTCCGACGAGGAGGGGGCGCTACCACAAGAGAGCGTCTCATTCACCCGCGGCACTGGCAGTGCTACCGCGGCGAATGGGTTACTGCTGCTGGCTGTTATGTTCGTTTGTGTGTGGGTGGTGCTGGCGAACGGTCCTTTACCAGGAGAAACGGACATCTCAGCGAAAGGGTTCAACAGCGGCGCTTCTGCTGCAGTCTTGTCAGAGGGCGTCGCCCGCATCGCCGCGCCGAATTGTAGCTGTGCAGAAGCAAACGGGCCACTGGGAGGCTTATTGCATGCCTGCTGGCTACCCACCGCGGAAGTGCCCAACGCTGCCGCACCAGTGAGGAAAGGATTCGATATCGCTACCGCCTGTGCCGTTCCTGCAGCTGGTTTGCCAGAAGACACCTTCATCGCCGGGTTGAACAAGAAGGGCGCCGTAACCACCGGGGCTGCACTTCGCGTTGCTGCCGCAGACTCCCGCATAAACGTGCACTTCTTGCCACAGGGCCAGCAATCAGATCGCACTGTCTTCTTCCCATTGAGGTGATCGCCCGAGAGGGGCTTCAACTTGCTGCACGTAGCACAGCGCCACACGTCCATTCGTTTCGGTTATTCAGAAACACGAACCGTGAAACTCGTTTATTTTTGTGCTCCTTTCACTCTTATGCCGCAAGATAATTTATATGTGTACGTTTAGATAAGAAGAAAAAAAAAATAGCAACAACACATGTAGGTCCCACCTCACGTGCATATTCCCATTTTCAACACCCCAAAGACCCTCTTCTCAGAGTAACTCACCCCACACCATCACCCCCGACCTCCACCCCCAGCCTCACCGCTACTACTAGCAGCAACAGCTGCCACAGTAGCAGGACTCCCGCCGCTGATGGACCCCAACCATTGCTCCGTGGTGTCGATGCCTGTGCGGTGGAAAACCTCATCCACACGCGGGATGATGCCGTCGTGAATGATGCGCGTCCACTCCGCCACACTCCGTCCCTCTACGACAGCCCTCTCGCCCCCTGCGCTTTCCTCTTCATCCGTCGCGTCCGTGGCGGACCGGGCGGCGAGAAGACAGCGCAGCATGTGTTTCACGGCGAGCGCTGCTGTTGCGGGGTCGTCGTGGGCACACGCCGACTGCACCACCAACTGACACGTCGACAGGCGCAGCGACGAGCGCCAAACACGCGGCGCAGTTACAGCGTCCGCTGCACCACCATCACCACTGCCGTTATTTAGGCTGCGCCAACGCCACTCCTCTCTTCGGTATACCGTGCAGAAGACATGCCGCAGGACATCATGCAGGCGCCACGTGTGTAGACACTCAATGAAGAGACAGACAGAGGGCCCGCGCCAGTCACGCTCGCCGTACAACTGCGTGAGCGTTGCCATCACATCGGCGCGTGGCCTATGCAGAGCGATAGGAGCAGTCGCGGTGGTGGAGATGTTGCTACAGAACACACCGTCGAGAACAGCCTGAAACAACAGAGAGAACGCCTCTTGCCTTGCCCATTGCAGGCGCCGCTGTTGCTGTTGCTGCGTCGAAGGGCTGCGCGAACCGGCTGGCATCTGCAGCAGAACCCGCTGCAGGCACCACAACGCAGCTTGCGTGCACTGCTCCCACGCCAATAATGCCTCTTTGCGCTCCTGCACGCGTACTACTGCCGCTGCCGCCGCCTGGTGCTTGAACGACGCCAGCGCACGCAAAATGTGACCTAAAAACCACACATAAACCAACGGTGCGGCCTTCGCGTGGCGGTGATGCCCAACACATGGCTCCGCCAGTAGCCGCACGACCGTTTCGTGTTCGGCAGAAGCAACATCCAAGAGATCACTGACAGCATTGAGCAGCTGCACGTACTCCTTTGACGACACCTTCATGTGCGTGGTGGGCGGAGCTGTGTCGCAGTTGCCAGCACACGCGAACGGGCCCAACTGCTGTTCCGCTGTCAGCTGCATGCCAACCGCAACGAATCGGCAGAAGGCCTCCTGCTTCTGTGCGCGGGATGCGTGCGGGTGGCGCAGCACACGGCAGCACACATCACGGGCGACTGTCACAACATTTGAGCCACACCGTAGCTCAGACCAGAGCATTTCCTCGGCTGTAGCGTTGTGGGAGGGCTCCTCTGACGATGGCGCCGCTGTCTCATCCGTGACCATGCAGCGCAGCACCTCGAGTGACAACAATAAACCAGCAGGTAACAGCGTCACACCGTCCTCTGCAGCGTCTAGGAGCAGCACTCGCAGCGCTTCCTTCTGAAGCGCACGAGCCGACTCCTTATCACCAGCGCTTGCTGTAGTTGCAGCTTCTGTCATGAGAAATCGCACGTACAGCACGTGCCAGCCTCCAAGCCCTTTACCTGTTTCTTCTTGTGCTTCTACTGCTGTTGAGGTCCGTAGCGTCTTGTACACGGCACGGCCCACATCCACTGGGGCGCCGTGACGAGTGCAGCACCGCAGCAGCCCCTCACACGCGGCCAATTGCTGCGCGTACAGTTTCTCTCTGTGAAATGTGCCCTGTTGGGGTGGTTCGCGAAGAAATAAGCGCATCGCCGAGGCCCACGGCGCACCTTTCTCCACCGTCTCCCCCTCCGGCATCGCACTATCATCAAGACCCTGCTTCGCCCTTGCCATGGCGTGCAGGAGCAGCTGCACGGCCTCCGACCACTCTTCGGCGGACCACGTGTGTATCGCCTCGGGCTGGCACATTTGCTCGCAGCACGCGGTGATCTGCAGCAGCGAGGGAGCAGGGTGACGCCGCGACACTCCGTCCACCGCGTCCCCTGCCACCGCCTGGGCGGAGGGCCGCTGGAGCTGCTGCAAGAGCGTACGTGGATCGTTCTGCGGTGGTGAGGTTTCGTTACTACAGCATCGTCGGGCCAATGCGATGTGGGCGCCCGCTACTTTCAGGAACACCGCGGCGCTGCAACCCACACACCGATGCATATCTCTTCTGTTATATATTTTATATGCGTGCGCCGCGTCCCACAACAAGAGACTCGAACGAGAGCAAAGAAGGGAAACAAGACATTGGTGGGCCGACATGGCACACAGGACACACATGCGCAACAAGCGGGCCAGCGCCTCTCAAACTCTTTGGGGTGTGTTTAAAAGTAAAGACAGAGCACAGCCAAGAGTTCAGTTGTTCCTTCATTCTCTCTCTCTCTCTTTCATACACACACACACACTTTCTCTCTCTGTGAATTAGATGTAGATGTATATATATATATATATATATGTGTGTGTGCGTGTGTGCCCCTGTCTCTCTAAATTAGTGTCTCTCCGCCTCCCTTGTCATCTTTTTTTTTGTTTGTTTGTTAAAGTGCAGCCCTTCCTCCGCTTCCGCTCCCTCCTGCTCCCCCTTCGAGCTCTGTTTGCACACACGTCTTTCGCTGTGTTGTTTGTCACCTCCGCTTTTTTTTTTTCCCCTCCGTTACGCCGTGCCCGCCTCTGTGCCATTCTTCTTGCTGCCGCTGTCCTTCCCCTTGCTCTTGAGGTCATAGTTGTAGACACGTGAGATGTTAATCTGCAGGTTCGTCAGCTGCTCCTGCACCCACGCGAGGTCCTCCTTCGTGCTGGCGAGGTTCGCCTCCGCGTTGGCGAGGTTCCGCTCCAGCAACTGCGACGCCTCGTCGAATGTGTACTCGACCATCACCTTCGCGCCCATCCAGAGGTGCACCGTCTCCTGCGGCACCACCTCCGCCTCGCCAAAGACGGCGTCGGTGAGACAGTAGTACGACCGCACCGCACCGCGTTCCTCCTGCAGCCGCTTCTTGAGGAAGTTCAGCGCGTGCAGCGTCTTCTTGATGGTGGGGATCTTGTAATCGAGGTTTGCGATGCTGCTGACGAGGCGCTTCTCCATGTGCTCGTACTTGGAGGAGTCGAGGATGAGGTTGCTGATGAGCGTGTCTGCGCCACCGCCGTTCTTCACGACCGTGGGCATGTCAGCGATGTACTCCACCCGCGGAATGCCGCGAGGGTTCTTGTAGTCATCCGCGAACGCGTACTTCTCCATTCTCTCTGTCTGTCGCTGCTGCTGCTGCTGCTGCCAAGCTATCCTTCACGCACCTGCTGTTAACTCTGCGAGTATCCGAGTGAGATGGAGAGAACGAAGGGGTGGGGGTGGGGGCGCAGGGAAGGAAGAACGTTTTCCACACCGCCGTGCAGTTCACACTTCTCGCGCGACAGCAACAACGCAAGTAACATTAAGAGGGCAATACGCTCGAGCCCGATTCGACACACGCACACGGCGACCATTAAAACAAAACACAAAAACAACAACAAGAATCAATGGTCCAAGAGCTATTAAAGAAATGCAGCGCATACTCACAAGGAGAGAGAGAGAGAGAGACGGACGAACCCGTCACGAGCACCCCGCACAGGCTTGTGCCTCCGTCGGTGCGTCGTCCCCTGCCGGCGGCAGCCGCACCTCCAGCAGCAGGAACGGCCGCAGCTCTGCGCGGAAGGCGGCGCTACGCAGCCACGCGGGGTCGGGCGGGGCGAGGAACAGCACGAGCCGCCCCTCGTACGCCTCCTGCAGCATCTCAATCGCACCGCGGTGCACATCGAGCGCGCCTTTGCCGTGCTTCACAAAGTACCCCCTTTTCCGCGCGTAGCTCTCGCAGAACTCGTACGGCGACCACTCCGCCGCGTCGTCGGCGGCGTCCTCCTTGCGCAAGCCATAGAGCCGCTCCAGCTGCAGGTGCGACGCGAGAAAGGCAACGCCGCTCTGCGGGTCACGCGTCTGGGCGATCTGATGCGTGCCGATCACCGCCTGCAGAGCGTGTGGTAGGCCGAAGACGGGGAACGCGAGGCCCGGCGAGTCGATGAGCACAACACGCTCCGACGGGAGCGGGATCGTCTGCAGGTGTTTCGTGTGCCCGGGCGTGGGGGAGACGGACACCACCTTTGTACCGCGGATGCAGTTCAGCAGGCTTGACTTGCCCACGTTCGGGTGACCCACAAAGCCAATGTGCACGACGTCCTCCCCGTCATGATCCTTATCCTTGCTATTGCCCTTCCAACTGCTGGCTTTATTTTGGCCGTTCCCATTACGATGCTCAGCACATACCGCGCGACACTTCTGCAGTAGCGTGGAGATCATATCAGAGACAATCTGCAGCTCCTTGTGGTCACGCCTGTCGTGCTGCAGCTGCCGCTCCGCCTTCCGCATGCCTTTGAAGTTGTCCGTCGTGGCGTACGTGTCGTCCTCAGTTCTCCTCCCCAACTCGCCACTGCTGCTGCTGCTCTTGTCGTCCTCTGCACCAGAGGAGTCGTCGTTGTTGTCGTCGCGCTTGCCGCCTTTTTTAGGGGCCGCCGTTACCTGCAGCTTTCCGGTGCGCAGCTGCTCGTACAACTTAGTCCGCCGCGTCTTTTTCTTTTGGCGCCGCGCGGCGTTACCGGCGTCCTCTGCGCCAATCGCCGTGTCCGCCGCCGGCAACGACGTGAAGGGCAGCAACGGAATCTCACGCACCACACTTCCACCGCCATCACCATCTGCAGCAGCAGCAGCAGCTTCCGCGTCACTTGCCGCCACGATGCCTGTCGCGGCGAAGTACTGCGGCAGGAACGCCATCCACCGGTCGAGGATGTGGCGTGGCACGAGGTCGGCTTTGTTCAGAACCACGACGCACGGCTTGCGGCACTCCCGCACCACGTATTGCAGCAGCGAAAGCGGCAAGTGCACAATGGGGTAGCGCATGTCTGCCACAATCACCACCACATCGCTTTGCTCCACTGTGCGCCAGAGCTGCCGCCATACGTCGAGGTTGCGCTCGTATGAGCTGACCCGCAGGTCGCGCAGCGACGGTGGCAGCGGGTAGTTGTCGACCGCCCGCAGGTACGCCTCGAACCGTGCCGCCTCGCGGGCCTCAATGGCGGCGTCCTCGGGGAGCGCCTCCTCGCCATCACGGCTGCTGCTGCCACCACTCCCACTGTCGTTGTTGTCCTTATTATTGCTACGGCTGTTAGTGTTACTGGTTTCTTCAGCCGCCGCGGTTGCCTCGTCGTTGGGCGTCCAGCCACGCGTCGGAATCTCGACAGCGCACGGCATCTGCGCCGCATCGGTATGCCCCGGCATGTCGAACCAGGAGCCGAACGGAATGCCGCCATCGTCCATAAAGCGACGCGACGCCAGCGGCTCGTACGAGAGCTTCTTTCGTGCCGCGATTTCCTCCGCGGTCTCCTTGAGGAATACGCTCCGGACCCCGCGGCGGTCAGCGTCGTATTTGTACTCTTCCTTTGTATGATGATCCTTGTTGTCGTCGTCATTGCCACGTCCGCTGCCCTCCCCGCTGTGATCGTGGGTGTCACCCATGGAATGCTCGCGGCGCGAGCCCTCCTGCTCCTTCTTCCGCTGCCGCTTCTCCTGCAGCTGCTTCTTCTTCTGCTTCCCACTGAACGGCGGCATGTCGTCTCTCCCTTCTTCCTTCACTCTCACCCACTCAATCTTTCAGAGAAGTACACACACACACAACCACCCGCTAAGAGAAACATGCAACTATTTGCAGGTAAAGCCCGCCACACATACACACAAAGAGAGATTAAGAGAGAAAACACTAATATAAATAATATATNATTCTTCAACCACTTCTACCACAACTAAGAGCCGTTACTCTTGTACTTCCATCAGGTGTGTAGACTCTTATCAACACACATCACCTTTTGTTTCTTTCCTCTGCCTTCAAAAAACCACATGCATATATTCTACAGTGCTTTTGTACATAAGCAGGATGGAAAGCTTCTTCCGTATAACACCTATTGCCATTATTCCCCGATTCCCCCGTTTTTGTTTTTGCTTTTTATTTGGTTGTATAATAATTTAATGGCACTAAGAGACGTTCATTGGTCCTTTACCTGCACCATCTCTTCAAATGCAAGAAGTGCGTTCTTGAGCTCCTTCCCCATCATGTCCAGCGCGAGCGTGATCGCGTGCAGCCCCTCCGCGTCATGCACAGTGATTGGCGTGGTGAAACTATCAGAGAAGTGCACGGAGCTATTCGACGGCATGTTAGAGGAGAAGCTTCGAGATTGACGCGAGGTGGATGTCGTGCCCGACGCCGTGGAGAAGTTTGGGGCGTGCATGGAGCCCCTGGAAGTTCTGCGCCGTATCGGCTGTGGCGCATTCTCCTCCTGCTGGCTTTGCTCTTCTCGCTGCTTCTGCTGCTGTTCCTCTGGTTTCTGTTGTTCCTCTGTTTGCTGCTGTTCCTCTGTTTGCCGCTGCGCCGCCACAAGTCCCTCGTCATTCTCATCGCCGTAGGGACTACTTTTCCTCTGCGCGCCGGGGGCCGCCGGCATCACATTCCCCGCCGGCGCTGCGAGGCTTAGGGGGAATATCTGCGTTTGGTTGAGAAGTCTCTTGGCGACGTAGTCCTGCATCGTCGGGTCGTCTGACCCAAGGTGGAGTGCGGCGCCCACGTCAGCCGCACTGAAAGGATAGCTGGGCGCAGCTGGTGGTGCAGTGTTATTGCTCTTGTTGTTGTCCATTTCGTCACTCGCCGGAGGTGGCTGTCTCTCTAGCTCCCGCTGGCGTGCGACGACGCCGGAGATGATCTCCATCATGGCGCGGTGCTTCCTGCTGGAGAACTCGTCCACAAGGACGCGGAACTGCAACAGGCACCTCATCAGCTCCGGCGCCAGCGATGAGCTCGGGTGTGTAACGTAGAAGGTAAGCATATTCACGAAGCGCTGCAGGCTGAAGCGAACATCACTGGCGATGGGGTGCACATAGCGAAGAATACGACGTACCTCCGGTGTAAAGTAGCCCTTCTCGCACATTAGCTTCCAGCCGCACGCGATGGTGTAGAGGAGGGAGAAAATGCGGTAGAGGGCGATGTGCACCGAGTCGCAGGCACGCTGCGGGTACACTCTTGGTGCGACGCCGCGCTCATCCGCCGCGAAGGGCATAATGCGGGCTGCCACCAGCATCTCCCCTTTGAGGTGCTCCACCTCTTCGAAGACGGCACGCAGGCGTGGGTCCAGCTGTGGCACCGTAATGAACGTCGGTGGCTGCATAGCGGTTGCGTTCATGATTCCACCCAGGCCGTCGAGGGGTCTGCCAAGGTCTTCGGAGGAGCGAATCCACCCAAATCGGGTTGACCGCCGCGGCTGCCCATCGCTCTCTGGAGGCTCAGCGTAGAAGTTCATCATTGTGCCGACGGCGTGGCTAATGGACTGCAGCACATCAATGCGCTTGCGCATTAGAAACGCCCCTGGACTAACTGGGAACACCGTGATGCAGATCAAGCAGTAAATCATGATGGCGAAGGAGTTCTGCTGAATTCGGCTAATCACCGTTTCAGCAGTCGGTTGCTGCGCCAGCGACAAGCTCGTCACCGCCACAAAGTTGGCATTTGTGAAAATAATCCCGTATTTCTGCCCCGTACGGAAGAACGTCGAAAACGCCGTGATGACACAGAGACTCACCGCGAGATCGGCCTGTGTTTGGCTGAGCGATGCGGCGAAGAATCCAATGACGGAGCCGAGGAGCGTGCCAATGAGCCGCGCCATCGCCGCTTGCACCGCTTCCACCGGGTTCATACCAGAAACAAATGCAATGATGGTTGGCCCCGACAGCACCAGCGCCTGTGGCTGCACATAGTAAAAGAACAACACCGCCAACAACATCGCCACGCTCACTTTCCCTGCCTCGATCACAACACGTACCTCCTCCTCGCCGCGTGTAAAGACCAGTCGACGCAGGAAACGCGCTTCTTCAATCAACGGGCTCGTAATCCACCGCCACACGCGCTT
Organism: Trypanosoma grayi; assembly: GCF_000691245.1. Lineage (NCBI taxonomy): Eukaryota > Euglenozoa > Kinetoplastea > Trypanosomatida > Trypanosomatidae > Trypanosoma > Trypanosoma grayi. The sequence goes on from NW_008825960.1 coordinate 13,093, forward strand.
CAACGAGGAGCGCATTGTTGGTGGGCGCTCTGAGCGTAGGTTTCGGTTGTACTCGTCGAGCGCGGACCAGAAGTTCACCACTGAGAACACAAAGAACGTCATAAACGGCACAAACTCCTCCATCTCGTCCGACGACACCTTCTCGTAGAAAAGCACACGACTCGCGCCAGAAAAATCCTCCTGCAGCCTCTTAATCATGCGCCCACAGGACTCGAAGGGTGCGTCAAGCGCCAGCACATCGTCACGACCCTTCGCCCGGGCGATTCCCTCCAGCAACTCCTCCACCGCACGTGAAATACCTTCCATTGGGCGCGACAGACTTGTCCCAAACTGAATGCAGCGTTCCGAGTCATCAATAATGTGCGGGTTGTCCTGCACGATGTCAATCACGCGTGACATGGATCGCAGATTGAGGCGCAATTTGTGCAGAAGCTCAGCCTTTCCCAAACGCAGTTCCCGCCGCTCAAAACTATCAAAGAAGAGAAACTCATAGAAGCTGAAGTCCTCCAATGCACTCGTGTCACTAAGCAAGGCATCGAGCGAGCGTGTAAGATGACGAATACGCACCATCCCCATACTACGCTCCGTGTTTGAACGCGACCAGAAGCACGTCGTCAGGCCACGGAACGCCGTTGCGGTGTTGGTGAAGAGGCGATGTGTCAATTCACGCGCGGATCTTGTCGCGAGTAGCGGATACGGCACCAACGTTGCGGCGAGGGCGAATAATACGCCAACGAGCCACTGCATCAGAAGCATTGATGGGGTCAACAAGGTGGTGTCGCTGACCAGCTGCTTCACAAGGGCAATGTTGAGAAGCAGCAGAGTAATACGCCGCTTCAGGTCAGCGATGAGGCAGGCAACGAGAAATATCAATACAAAATACACTGTTAGCCACACGACAAGGTGTTGGTGTAGTTCGGCTGCCTCACACGCCGTGGCAATCGGCAACCAAATGCACCCTGCCCTAAGGAACTGTGTCAGAAACATCGCGGATTGCCCAACCGTGGTACCGGCGGCAGTGATAACGCCTGACAGTGTGTACACCGAGAAGAACGACGCGTGTGGTAAACGCATCGAGATGATCAGTGTAGGGATGAGCATTCCCACCAGCGTCACTCGCGCAGAAAACTGGACAAGAAACCAAAAGTACTTCGTCCCTAGGAAGTCAAAGTAACTGCAGGAGGTGTCGCTGAAGGTCTCGCGGAGTTGCCATGGCACGTCCAGCTCTGGTGGCAGCGGGGTTTTGCCTCTGCTGTTTCCGTCGCCACCGTCCTTTTCCTTTTCGGGTTTGCCCTCGCGATCGGCGTTGTTGTTCAGAATTATGGGTCTATCGGTATCCGCAGAACCGTGGTCCTCGAACACATAGATGCGTCCATACGGAATGCAACCGAAGCTGTCGAGCGAGACCTCCTGTGACTCCACCGATCTGGTAGCGGGCGTCTGCGGCCTCTGCTGCAGTACATCCTGGCTGTCTATACGCTCAAGGCTGCAAGTAGGCCCCCCAAAGTTACTTTCGTATTTATTGCGCGACGACTCGAGTGAGTGTGAGTTGACTCTGCGTGACCGCGACGACGCCACATGGCGCCTGCGGTGGCTATGGCTGTGGCTGCGCTTCTGCTGGAGGTAAGCATGCGGATATTGATGAGGATTATGAGGGTCAATGTGGTGTGTGTGCGCGTGTTCGTCCAGGTACTCCCTGGAGAAGTTCGTCCGCATGAATTTCACACGGATGGGGAAGCAAGCCGCGGCACCAAGAGGATGAAGCAGAACTTTGTGAGAGCCTCCACCCAACAAGGGGCGGCTATACAGGCACAATAATGACGCTGGAAGCACTGCTTGATGGCGTACAAAAATCGGATAAGTATAAACCCGGTTTTATGCCGGAGACCCCCCAGAGAATGCGAAATAGAAAGAGGTGGAGAAGGAGGAGTGAGAAAAAAAAAACAAACCTCCATGTGGAGAGGTATATGCGAGAGCCAAACCCCCTGCCCCCCCACAAAAAAAAAAAAAA
>NW_008825960.1:15113-17192 GCF_000691245.1 Trypanosoma grayi
CCAAACCCCCTGCCCCCCCACAAAAAAAAAAAAAAGATCGAGCGAAAAGAGATTCGATGTATGTGAGCAAGGCTGTAAAGAGCCAAAAAATATATATATCGCATCTCTGCGTGTAAGCTTGACCACGTAAGCACACACACACACACACACACACACAGACACACAGACACACTGGAGGGAAAATACACGTACACACACATGTGAATCACGCTATTGCGTCCTAGAAGGAGCCCACCAGCCGCAGGCCGCTGCTACTGCTCCTACTAGTTGTGTTGCTTCTCCATTCCTGTAGCTCCGCACTACTCAGTAGAGGAGGGAGGAGAGCCGCGATCGTGCTTCTTGGCTTTTCGGGTCACCATGGTAAAGCTGGAGGACGCCCAACAGACACGTCTTTACCTGCCGCACACGCCTCGCGCTCTCGGTCTCCACCTCCTTTGTTTCTTCCTCCTTTGGTTGACGTCTCCGTGCTTTTGGGAGATCCGACTTAAGCAGGCTGAACATTGCCTCCACGTCTTCACTGGGAAATTGCTCCGGCACCGCACGAGCGTCCACGAGCTCGTCAATCCAGCGCAGGAGCCGTGTCAAGTACTCATTGGCAGCATTACTTTGTTCCGAGTGCTGCAGCTTCCGCTGCTCCAGCACCGCTTCGCCACGCACGAGCAGCACCTCGGAGAGCGACATCAACCGCCGCACGGTGGCGTCGCCGAGTACCGGCGTAAAGTCACGTTGAATGGCATTAAGCGCGAACATGACATTCTCTGCTGCTATATCGCCAATTGTGGCATGCACACGAGCCAAGAAGAGGACTTCTAGGCCACATAGAACTGCAACAGCAGCGTACTGGGAAGAGTGATAGTACCGTGACACCATGTCTTCCTCGCTAAGTCGCCGCACGTCCATCCCTAGCTCCCGACGCAGTTCCTGCAACTCATCGTAGGCTTTCTTCTTCGCCTGCTGAATGGTCTTGCGCAGACCGTCGAGCTGCCCGCTCTCTTCCGGGAGGCGGATGCACTCAGGGCCAACCAGTGCGCTCATGATTTTGTTCTGCAGGTACTGCGTGGAGGCGCCGTGCAGGAGATCGGCGCTGGCTGCCGCCGGCAGTGGATTTTGTCGATCCGGTGATCCACCACCCATGAGATCAACATTGAGCTGCTGCTGGTAGTGCTCGAGGAATTTACGCAGGATGCCCTCCAGCCGTGATTCCACGATGTGGCCAGAAACCTTGTCAATGATAGTGCCCTGCATGATGAAGTAGGTCACCGGCAGTTTTGCCCGCTCCACAGAGAAGGCTGACGCGAGGTTCCTGTTCTCATCAGCGTTGATGGTGCAAAGTTTTAGCCATGCTCGCTGCACAGAGGACTCACTCTTGTTTTTGCTGTTGTCTTTGACGCTTATTTCCTCGTTGAGACGGTCTACGAGGCGTTCTGCGTGCGCCAGGTAAGCATTGCAGCTGCTGCTTTCTGGCCGATAGTACACAACGCAAATGGCCTGTTGTGATTGAATAACTTCGCTTTCGAATGATGCCGCATCAGTCTTGTAGGCGATACTGCGGTACGAGACANAAATGGCCTGTTGTGATTGAATAACTTCGCTTTCGAATGATGCCGCATCAGTCTTGTAGGCGATACTGCGGTACGAGACAGACAAAGGCGTGTGACTCATCGTCACCGTCGGCTTCCAGCTCCTTGTCATGCAGGTGCGCAGCCGAGCATCCATGCACGACCCACACATGCGGCTGCTGCTGGAGTTAAACCAACGCCGTGTGACTACAAATCGCATTCGTGAGTTTCGCAGCATGAACACCCTATTCACTACGCTTGTCTGTGTGAACCGTCAATACCCGGGATAACTTCCATGATACAAGCGCAAAGGTCAGAAATGAACAGAGAAGAGAGCACTGACAACACCAGCAACTTGCAAACGTAAATCACAGGGCTACAACCCATTATACATTCTTGATCCCTCCTTTCCGCCCACTTCCTCGAGATGCACCATAATGGAGAAGCCCACATATCACACTCTTGTTTTTTTTCTTCGACTCAGAAGAACGGATCTGCGAAGAGGAGACCCTCCCCCCCC
>NW_008825961.1:0-2787 GCF_000691245.1 Trypanosoma grayi
TCCACGAGCACATGCAGGCAGAAATGAAAAGCAATTAGGATTAACGCACCCTCCACCCCACACACCACGAGGATGCCACACACCCACCTCCCTCAGTCCCTCTGCGGTGTGGGTGTTGCGGACAGTACGGAGATGCAGTGCGGCAACTCAGCCAGCACGACACAGCTGCTCCTCGCACTCTACTACACGTACGAAAAAGGGGAAGCAGAGCCCTAAGCAACAATTAGAAAGAGGGGAGAAACATATCCATCATGAGCCAACGGCTGCATGCTCCATGCCCAATGGTGGCACTCAGATCACAGCCGTCACCGCCATCGACACCGTCATCAACACCAGAAGAGATCCGTGCACCCACACAGGACTGACGCTGCTGTCCGGCTTCCTTGTACCCTTCACCTTCTCTACCGCAGCAGGACTGGTGGAAGCGAACCCTGATGGTCCCTGCGTTGCCGCTGCGTCATTACCCCTTCCACCAGCAATCGTCGCAGCATCAGGTGGGCTGACATTAGATTCTGTCGCAGTGGCAGCGTCAACTGCAGAGGAACCAACTCCGACAACTGCACTGCCAGTGTTGTGTGTACCACCAGATGTCCGTGGGTCCTTGCCACTAATCGTCTGGCTGCGAACGTCTTCTGCAATAGGAGGTTGGATGCCGCTCTCTGTGAGCTCACCGTTGGGCAAAGGCGATTTTCCATTGGCCTTCTCCCTCCCAGACTTCCCACTATCAGCATTGCTGCCAGTTTGATCGGCACTTCCAGTGCCAACGCCAATGACAGGAGGAATGCCGCTCACTGGGGTCCCTTGCAGCTGATTTGTGGGTTCATGCCCATCTCCTTTGTCAGCGTGGTCTTGGCTCGCAGTCACACCGCTCTTGTGTTTTCTCGCCAACTCCGGGGGATTGTCACTTCGACCCGAGGCTAGCTGCCCGTTCGCCTTAGGAGGCAGATCTAAGGTGGGAGATGGAGGGAAGCCGGGGAGACCAGGAGTGCCACCTTATGCTGCGCCTAACTGTGCAGATGTAACTCTGTCTTTTTCTTTCCTTTCTGTAGCTTCTTTCTTGCGTTGAGCTTTATCTTCGGCATTTGTTTTCTTTGGGAGTTCTCCCATACTTCTTCGATCGTCCCCTGTTTGGGCCTCACTCTCATCCTCGTCATCCTTATCTTACTCTTCCTCCTCCTCCTCGTCTTCTTCACCCACATCGTCACCACCATCAGCCTCGTCTTCCCCCTTCTCGTCCTCTTCGGAAGCATTCCCCACTTCTTGCATCGATTCACCCGCAGAAGTGTGCCTTCGCTCCCCCACAAACGGTATCAGCTGCCCATCACCCTGATGGGTAATTGGTGCATCCACCACCTGCTGCCCAACAGTTTCACGCACCGCATCCTCAATCCTATCGGCTTCAGCCGCAGCAGCGTGTCCATCGGGATGGTGCACCTTCAAAAGTCTCCCGTCGTTAGCCACCGCACAGTCGCAGCCCAGGCACACACAAACAGCACGTGGCGCAGCGTCATCACTGCAGTAGTCACGGTGGTAGTGGTAGTTGTTGCCTTGAGCTGCGCAGGAGAGGAGGGAAGCAAAGGGGCACACACTCACACACACACAGCAGCCCAACAGACACACACACACAAGGGAGCAATCACGCACACACAGATCACCCTATTTGCACCACTCCCCGAAAAAGAACAAAACAAACGCCACCACGACAGGCCGACACACGGGTGTGCGGGCACCGGCAGTCCGGGCCTGCAGCAGGAGGGTCCAAGGAGCACCTCCCTCCACAAGCACACAAGGGAGGTCTCTGAAAGCAATGAACAGTTAAAAAGATATACCCCCACAGCGAGGAACGCTGCGGCACACCCCAACAAAAGAAAAAAAAAGAGAACAGTTACGGGATAGAGGCACGCTTAGACTTATATTAGGAGCCCAATGTGTCTGCGTGCAAAAAGGTTAATGAATACGTTGGTATTAATAAAACAAGCGGCTGGGTAAGCACATGCCTCCCATGTGTGTGCCCGGTTTACCAAACCACCAGCGGCACAGCAGCACACGCGCCCGCAAGAAGCACAAGGGGCGAAAAGTGCTGGGCGGTGGTACTGCCGTCCTTTTTGGGTTCTTTGACGGAAGGAGCGCTTGCAGTGTTCGAGGCATCCTCGTTGATAGTTGCAGTGCCAGGCGACTCCTGCCCATCCTCCGGGCTGGCGTAGATGTNCGGCACAGCAGCACACGCGCCCGCAAGAAGCACAAGGGGCGAAAAGTGCTGGGCGGTGGTACTGCCGTCCTTTTTGGGTTCTTTGACGGGAGCATCACTTGCAGTGTTCGTGGTCGCCCCATTCGAGGCCGCGTTGGGTGTGTCCTCCGTGATAATATTGTCTTCATCAGTATTGGTAGAGCTGTCGCGATTTAGCGTCGTAGCATCCTGGTTGGCCGCCTCACAGCCGCAGCCCAGGCAGACGCAGAGGACACACACCAGGAGGACGTAGCGCAGCAGCATCACCATCGTTTTTATTCGTACTTCAAAAAGTTCACTGAAGAGGAGGCACAGAAGAAAGAGAGAATACATGATGCAGCAAGCACGGCGTATGTGACATTGTTGCAAGGGGAAGGTGACGTACTCACGTGCTGTCAGTGTAGTTAGTAAGGGTACGGTATACGATAGCTCGAAAGGACAAGCCTCTTATCAGTCGAACCAATACTGCGCCACTAGCCGAAGTTCTTATCCATATGCGCTCTCTGTGTCTGCTGTGTGTCACGCGTGACGGCGGGTGCACAGCACCAATCGGGTGTGCA
>NW_008825961.1:2898-9589 GCF_000691245.1 Trypanosoma grayi
CCAGTGTGCGCTAACTTAGTGCCCAATCAAAGAAGCATCTCATCTAGTGGAAGGATAAGGAGGAGCAGAAACAGCAAGTGCAGGGGTAGAAGAAGCAACAGCTCTCTCTTACAATCCCAGAAGAAGGAGGAGGAGGAGGAGGTGCAATGTGAGGAACAAGAAAACGAGTAATAACAACATCTAAGGAGTGATGCGGTACAAAAACAGATGTGACTGTACAAACAAATGTTACCTCGTGTGAAAAAGGCGCGCAGGAGCAGCCGCCCAATTTTTTTTTCTCGTCTTTGGGTGCTGTGGGCGGGTGAATCACCATGCCCGCAGCAGTAGCAGCCCATCATCAGTTATATGTGGATACACACAGCCCCACCGAGAGAGAAAGACGGAAAGCGAGCGACTCACTCGAGGCCGTCAATGGACGGCGCCGTGAGTTGCACGCTGTCTTCATACGTCAGCAGACGCTCAGCGGTGGGCTGGCTGCCGGTCTTGTCATTGCCTTCCCCTTCCCCCTCCTCCTTCTCCAATTGCAGTAGAATCTCCGACACCTCCTCTTGACTAAGCAGCTCCTGCCGTGGCCCCTTTGATGCGGAGGACGCCGAGCTCACTTGTCGCCTGCGCTTCGCAGCGCCACGCCGTGAGGAGACGGTGCTACAGGCCACGTCCTCGCTATCCTCCGTGTCGGCCTTCACCACTGCGTCAACAAGGACACAGCTGTTGTCGCTCACATCGCATATGCACGGCAGCGATGTCAGGGTGGTGCGCTCCTCAGGGTGCACGGCGTTAGGATGCAGAGATTCAAGCTGCACCGCCGTCTCGCTGCGGTCAAGGTTGCCCACATCGAACATACTGCGCAGCTGCAGGCGTGTGAAGTAGCGATAGAACTCTTCCCCCTCTCGTTCCGGCGCTGCATCTGTTTCTGCTGCATCTCCAGCTGCTTCTGGTGCCGCTGCCACCGTCGCAGTGCTCTGCTTTGCTGCCATGACCTTGAACACCTGGTTGCGGTACACCTTCTCCTCCACGGTACCGCACGTGATGAGGCGGTACACAACCACGTCGCGAGTCTGGCCGATACGGTGCACGCGGTCAATGGCCTGCGCGTCTGTTGACGGATTCCAGCTCGGGTCAAGGAGAATAACTGCCGACGCCGCCTCCACTGTGAGGCCAACACCACCAACCTGCGTTGTAAGAAGGAACACCCACAGGCGCTCACTCTTGTTGAATGCCTGCACCGTACGTACACGTGTCTCCGGCGGCACATCACCGTCGAGCCGCGCATATTCAATCCACCAGCACTTGAGCGCAACGGCGAAGAGGTCGAGGAGCCGCTTTGACCGCGAGAAGACAAGCGTCTTGCGCTTCTCGCCAATGCACTTCACGACCAACGCCAGGGCAGAGACAATTTTGGCGCTGTTGAACGCATCCCCGAGATGCGCGTAAGCTTCGGGGGCTTCGAGTGGGTTGCGCATAGCCTCGCGGTACGCCTCGTCGTCGAGGTTGAGCCACGGGTGGTTGCATGTCTGCATCAACGACGTCAGTAGCAGAAGCGGCTGCGAGGCATCAACATTCCGAAGCGTCATGGCCACGCGGTCGTTATCGACAAGCGCGATGTACTGCTGCTCCTGTGCCGTGTTGAGGCGCACCCACGCGATGAGGTCGCGCTTGTCGACAGGTAGCGCCTCTACTTGCCGCTTATCTCGGCGCAGCATGTAGGGGCGAATCGCGGCCTGCAGAAGTGCGAGTTGACGCGCCGCATCGCACCGCTCCTTCTCCAGTGCGTCACGCTCGTTGCCGCGCAGCAGGACAGTATTTATCACGCGGAAGTCCGCCCGTGTGGTGCCGAGAATAGACCCGTCAACGAACTGAAAGATGCTCCAGAGGTCCTCAAAGTTGTTCATCAGCGGCGTCCCTGTGATGGCGATGCGGTGGCGCGACGACAGCGCCATGGCGCTCTGGAACACCTGCGTGGACGCGTCCTTTATGAGGTGCGCCTCGTCCATCACGACGTAGTCCACCATGCACGCCGACATGGCCGCGCTGTCCTGGCGCAGCACGCCGTATGTGGTGAGGAACAGGCAGGCGGTGCCATGCTTCAGCCGGCGCCAGCGCTGGTGCCGTTTTGCCTTGACGTCGCCGTGGATGGCCTCCACCAGCGGCGCCCGCAGCCCTCCCCACTCCTGCAGCGCGGCCTCCCATATGGGCAGCAGCGTCGGCGGCACGACAATGATGGTGCTCGTGGCGTGCCTGCTCGCGTACATGGCTCCGAGAAATGTGGCAACCTGCACCGTCTTCCCAAGCCCCATCTCGTCAGCAAGCAGGCAGCCGCGACCCTTGCGGTGCCGCTCGTACAGCCACCGGATGCCCTCCTTCTGATAGTCAAAGAGTTTCGCCTCGATGTCTGTCGGCAGCGGCAGTGTACTAGGGAGGGGCGCTGCCGCAGGGGTAGAGCCTGTCTTGCGGCTGCTGTCGGTTCGTGTGGTGTTGACGGAACTACTCTCGCGCAGCTTGGCCGACGAAGACGGCGTGGCAGTGTACTTGCTCAGGGAGAAGAGCTCCTCCAGCTCCTCATCGTTCATCCTCCTGCTGTACTGCTGAACACACACACGCGCACGCGAGAGGAGCGAGAACAAACCCCCAAAACAAACAAACAAACCGTACAACAAGAAGAGAATGAACAGTTGTGCAAGCAAACAAAAAGAAAGAAATACTGTTAGCGTACGCCTCGCAGCAGTAACAGAGTGTGCAGGAGTCTCCAGTTGGTGCCCATCATGCTGGCGCAAAGACACCTATGCGAAGTAGTGAGAATGTAAACCAGAAATGTACACGTTCCTCCTTGCTTTACCTCCTTTCGGTTCATGTGGTGCTAGCAAACACTCTTCTACCATCACCCCAATCTATTTTATTCCTTCAATCTTTCTCTCGCTCTCTTTCTTTATTCCCCGCACTGCGCCGGTGCGCAGTCACGCATCTAGCGCACCGTCGGCGTCGTTTACAGGGAGTAGCGCGTTGTCACGGACCACACCGTCACGCAGCCGCAGCGTCGCCCCCTGCAGCCGCTGGACGCCGTACAGCCCGTTCAGCTCCACCACCGACTCCGCCACCGTGAGCGCGGCGCCAGTGGCGAGGAAGACGCCATTGCCGCCGTTGCGCAGCACGCTACAGCGCTGCAGGAGCCCCACAGCGCCCTCGTACGCAACGACACCATCGGTGACGTTCTCCTCCACCACCGTCTCCCGCGCGTGCAGCGACGACTTGCTCGCCACGCGTATCCCCGCCTCGCAGAGCCTCACTTTGCACTGTGCCACTACCGCCCTTGCGCCGTGGTGAGCGAAAATACCGGCAAATGCGCATGACGAGAGCACACAGAGACGTAGATGGGCCACCGTCTGCGCGCCCATCGCCTCCACCGCACAGCTGCCCTGGTAGAGGTGGCAGCCGTGCAGGTCTACGCGAGCACCAGCTGCGGCAACCACCAGCGGCGTACCCTGCGCCAACGGATCTTCCGGCGTGCTGTCCACTGCATCCTTCTCCACCAGCACAACGCCACTCACGCGCAGCTGTGTGCTGCTGCCCTCTGCACGAATGACAGGCTCGAGTGTGCTCAACGGCTTTATGATCACAGCAGCGCCAGGAAACACTGCAACCAGCTCCACCGCGCCGCTGCCAACAAAGTGCAGATTCTCATGGTAGACGCCAGGGTGCAGCACGATAGAGTCTGTATCGCCGATGTGCCCACTCTCCAGTATCGGCCCAATGACCGCCGCTCTCCGCCGCGTCTCAGGCTGCAGCTTATGGACTCTGCCGATGACGCGACGCTCAATTGCCATATCTGAATTCTCCTCTTCTTCTTCCACCTCTATTGGTACTGACATCTGCTGGGTAGAGTTGGGTGTCAGTGTCACTGAGTTCATTGGTGACACCTGCGCCTGGCCCAAACTGACGTCCTCGTCGTCGTTCATGTCATTTCTGGAAGGACTGCAGGCGTCCTCAACACCAATCCTGCCTGTCTGCGTCGCTATGCCTGCTGTCGCTACCTCTGACTGAACTGCTGCATCCTGCCGCCCCGCTGTTGCAGCCTCCACCTGTGTGGCTGCATCCCGTCGTGCGGTGTGTGGCACTCGTGCAGCCGTCACCGAAGCGCTCAGTTCCTGAAATCGACGTGCACACGTGGCGAAGTGCTGCATGAATGTTAGTGCATGTGCAAGAAGAGGACCCTCCACTCTTGCCTGGCCCGCCATCTGACCCAGCACCTTGGTCAAGTCAACGGCTTCCATGTCGCAGAGAAGGCCCTGCAGCTCCGCCTGCACTGCGCTTCCTTCATCGGCGGTAGGATCAACAACATCAACAGCACCAGCACCCGATCCTGAAGTGACGCCACTGAGATTCAGCGAGGCACCTCGACTACTCTCGCCCTGATACTTTGCCCGCAACGCGGCAAACATCGACTCCTCTCTACCCGAAAATGTCTGCAAAAGGGCATCCACCTCCCCTAGTTTTGCAGGGTTGTACTTCTGGTAGAATTCAACAAGCTGGTCTCGGTAGTTCATTGGGCACACCGCAACCCCCTCGAAGGCATACACAACTCTCCCAGCGCCTGCCTGTGCCTCAGCGTTGGTGTGTATCTCTTCCTCATATATATGTGTGTGTATATGTGTATTTGATTCACAAGAAGAAGCGGCAGCGGGGTAAAGATGAGCGGGACCGCAATACGACCAGCAGGGCATTGCTCCATCAGTGCCAATGCGCGGGCGTCCCCATCACTCCTGCGTCCAGCGGCACACGACTCGACGCACAGACTGCATACATTACAGCGAATGCGGGGGCGCAAAACAGAATAGGCGACCCCAGCACACACGCACGCACAAGGAGGAAGGCGTCAAAAGGCACAACACACACCCAAAGTGATTGAAGGCGAGAGACACACCTTTCTTTAATTTTTCCTTTTCACTATGCACATGCTGTCTCCCTTTTTTTTTCCTTTTTTGTTTCTCGTCATTCTTTGGTCTCTTACTTGTTCCCCCTTCTCGCCCACCCCCTTATCTATGCATCGCGTACTGTCTCTATCTTATCCCCATTCAAATAGGCACGAACAGCTGCCGTGTGGAGCTGAACTTCCGCTCCGCCTCGTCAATCTCGCTGAGCTCATTCTCAATCTTGCCGCGCCGCGCCCGGATTGACTGCGTGTCGTAGCGGATGGGGATCTTGTTCAGCTCCACCTCGAGCTCCCTCCGCCGGCTGGCGAGCTTCGCGAGGGTCTCCTGCCGCTCCTCCTCCGTGATGGGGCGGTGGCCCGGCGGATACTTTGCCACCTCCTTCTGACGTTCCACCTCGCGCTGCAGTGCATCCTTCTCCGCGGCCAACTCCGCCTTGCGTTGCACAATGTACTTCGGCACCGCGCCGCGCGGGACGCTGCCAGCGTTCGTTAGACCGCGCGGGGCGTTGGTGGCATTCGTTAGACCGCGCGGGGCGTTGGTGGCATTCGTTGGACCGCGCGGGGCGTTGACTGCATTCGTTGGACCGCGCGGCGCCCGCTGTTGCTGCAGCTGCTGTGCGGGACGTGGCTTGGCTGCTGGCTCTGCCGCACAACGCTTCTGCGTGGCGTCGTTCTCCATGAAGCTGAACGACTGCGCCCGATCGCCGTCGCACTCGCGGATGAAAACCTTTATTTCCACGTCGTCGCCGCCACCTCTCAGATTCCCGTATCCGTGTGAAGAAACATGATTGAATTGCGCCTTCTGACGCTGGATGATTTCATCCGCTCGCTGCTTCTCAATCATCGCCTCCCGCGCCCGCTCGCGGTTCAGCTGCTGCTGCTCCCTGATCTGCAGGTAATTCTGCCGGGCAGCGTTGGTCGACATGCGCCAAGAACAAAGAAAAAAAAAACTATCACAACGTATTTTCACGCCTTCTGTGGCCACTCACTGGCTGCTTCACCGGACCAATGATGCGTCCACCGCACGGATTCTATGCTGTCAGCTGACACTTCTACTGTGGCCGTACAAGCGATGGGCCAAGAGAACCCAAAAGCAAAAAAAAAGGGGTGAGGGTGCGAATGGGACGCAAGAGGATTCTCCGCGGAGTGGAGAAGAGAGAGAAACCAGCGCACAACACCCACTCCAATATTAAAATAACGAATACAAAACGCGGAGTCCCTCTGTGAGAATTCATTCACGTTTCTTTTTGTTCGCGCGAGGCGGGGGAAGGGATATAGAGAGACCTTCCGTGAGAGAACACACAGACACACGCGCAGCAGAGCCGTATCACTCCTCCAGCTTGCTGTAGCGCCCCGCCCCTACACCTCCCTCTCTGCGTCTCACTTGGGGTTAATATTCTCCCGTATTTTCTGCTTCAGGGTGTCCAGGTTTGCTCCAATGACGTAGTCGAGCATCTTCCCTCCCCGCGCAAGCATAAAGGTCGGGAGTTGCAGCACTTTGCACTTCGATACGATCTCAGAGTTGGTGTCTGCGTCCACCTTTGCAAACCTCACTGTTGGGAAGTCGTATGTAAGCTTTTCCATCTTTTGCTCAATCGTCTTACAGGGGCCGCACCACACAGCGCTGAACCACGCAACGGTCAGCGCATTGTCATTCACGAGTTCCCTAAACTGCTCCACACCATACACATCCACCACCGGCATTGCCGCTCTTCCTGATTCTTTTTTTTTTTGCTATTCCACTTGGGTGCGCAGTTTGGGGGG
>NW_008825961.1:9823-17081 GCF_000691245.1 Trypanosoma grayi
TCTCTCATTCATGATGGGCACACAGCACCATTTACACAGCAATCTGTTGGTTAACAGCCGCTGTGGCATCATTGGAGTCGCCACTCTCGTGCTTATCACTCTCTTTATGCGGTGGGGTTTCAGGTGAAAGGAAGTCCTCGAGCGAATACCCATCCGGCAGACATGACTCCTTCGGAGACAACATTCGTGTGAGAATCGTGTGGCTGTCAGAACTTCGTCGTCTCTTCTCACCAACGGCTGACTCTACGCGGAAGGACCAGCGCCTGTAAAAGGCAATGACGCCCTTGTTGAGGGGCGTCAGCGAGACGGAGTTGCCGCCCCGTCGCCGCAGCCATTCCATGGCCAAGGACAGCAGAAACGACCCTAGTCCCTTCCCGCGATACTCCTTCACACATGAGACAAATGAGATCCACCCGCTACTCTCCATTGACAGGACTGCCACAATGCGACTGTCTTTCCCATCCAACGCACTGATGCGGAGGTCACCCCCAAGAACGCGCTGCACCATGTCACACCCACCAAAGTTGTACCCACACGCCTCCAACATGCAAAACGTCCACTGTTTCTTGTCTTCCGGCTTGGCGTAGCGGAGTCTCACGGCGCCAGAGGCCACGCATGGAGGTACGGGTGCCACACAGTGCCGCGGGACATTCTTTTGCATTGCCTTGCCCTTGAACACGGCAGAGTTGCACACGGAGCAAAAACCGTACTGCTTAAACAGTCCTGTACAGTCATCTGCACGCATCGCCTCCATTTCCTTCACGTCATTTTCTCGGCAGAACGATTCCACATACTGTAGCAAGGAACGGCCTACGTACAACCCCCTAAAGCGACTCTGGACATAAATCCAAGAAACAATAACAACTCGTCTCTCTGGAATAAAACTAGTGTTGGCAACAGCAAAGCCTATAATACGGGATTCTGCGGAGTTCATGTCTTTTATAGCAAGAAATATCTCAGAGGTCGACGGATCATTGGCCACATCAAAAACTCCGGGTACGAGTTGGGCGTTACTAGCCAGAAGTTGCTTGCGGACCTCACCCCACTCAACGCCAGATATACTACGATCCGCTAAGCGCCGAATAATAATGCTTTCACCACCAAGAAGACGGAATAATCGCGGCGGCACGCTAACAAAAGAGCCACTCATTCCTGCTTGTTGTGTGCGTGTGTGAAAAGGTGTGGGGGCCTTTCTTTTTCTTTTCGGCGTACGAGGGCCGTGAATACGCGGTGATGCCAAAATAACAGTAAAAAAAAAACAACGGGAATGCAAGCGGCGAGGCAGACAAAACCCTGCACCCCTCCATTTTTTTTGGAGCATTTACCCCCTTTTTGGACTTTTCAGCCCCACAACCGGATTCTCTGTTTGTGTTGTTGTTGCTGTTGTTTCGTAGATCCTGTGGCAGTAGTGTACACCAGCAATCACTCTGAAGAAAAAGCACATGTGAGAGGAGTTGTGTGAGAAGCCGACCCGCCCACTCAACCGGGTATGAGCGGATCATCTACTTCACACGGCCACCCCAGCTTCTTAAACGTTTTCTCCATGTGGGCGGGAAGTGGGGCCGTGACACAAACAAACTCGCCCGCTCCGTTCTTGTATGGAAGCTGGATCTTTCGGTGGTGCAGGTGTAGCGGCAGTCCCTTGTCTTCCGGATCCCAGAAGAGCGACAGCGATGAGGGAAATGCCGCTTCTCCACCGTACTTGGCATCACCCAAGAGGGGACAACGGAGCGCGTGCGCCGCCATAATGCGTTCCTGGTGGCGGCGAGTAGTTAACGGATAGAAGGAAATGAAGCTCCCAAACTCCAACGCGCTCGCATTAACGACGAACTCAGCAATACCAACCTTAGACGTCTTCGTTGGTGAAGGGCGTGCAACAATGATATCTCCCTGGCTACCCCTTGTGATATCAAAGTGCATGCGCATCCTTCCAAAGTTCACGGCAGGCTTGCCCACACAGAACCCCCAATACACACTGTTGGGCACCACACGCTTGACGAACATTCTGCCCAGCATGCGATGCGCATTCTTGGTTCGGGCCAACACAACGCAACCACTCGTCTCCTTGTCAAGGTTATGACAGACAATGGGTTTCACTGTGTTCGTATACTTCCAAGCGGGGAGCATAGCAGTTATACTCATTTCCTGTGGATTGCTTGTCGGCATCATGGGAAGACCATGTGGCTTGTTGATAACAATGACGTGCTCATTCTTGTAGAGCACCATGTCATGCGCCATCTCTCGCACCTGCGATGATAACTTCAACTGCGGTCGCCCCTTATCATCTGGGATAACACCACTGGGAGGAGCGAGTTGATTTTCCCAAAAAGCGTGTGTGGGCACGACAAGCAGCTCGTCAAACTCCAGCCTGTCTGTAAGGCGTGTGTACCTCTTTTTCCCGTTTTTCCTATACCGGTAGATATGGCCCTGCTGCACAAGTTTTTTTGTGGTTTCATAGTCCCACTCCGGGTGATGTTGGGAAAGGAAGCTGTCGACGCGCTGGCCAAACCACTCCTGAGTGATAACGTGATACTGCACCTCGTCTGACTTTTCCGCCAGAGCCTGCCGAGCCTTGAGGGACAAGGGACGATACTGTCGCTGCACCTCCTCTACTCTCTTGGGAGTGCTCTCGGGGGCCACATCTGGAAGATGCTGAATGGCCGCAGGCCTCCAAGAAAAGCGCAAGCGAGCAGCACGTAGCATGTAGGGCCCCCTATTACGCTGAAAGATGAAACATCAACAATAATAAAAACAATAGCAACAACAACAAGAGAAACCGCTCCACAGTTAAACCCACAAAAGCCTTGAAGCGTAGGCACCCTTTTTTCCCCTGTGGAAGAACGAATCAACTTGCGTTCACTACATGAGATTCATTTCTTATCTGTGTCGATATTCTCGGTCGTTGCCTCCACATTTGGAGGCTTTGCACCCAGATCTGACATCATCTCTGCGTACTTTGGTGCGTAATCCGTCTTCCAATTTCTAATGGAGTCAGGCACGCGGGTTTTTAGCATCTCCATCTTTTCACCAGTACGGTGCTCGTGTAGCTTAAGTAGTTCACCGCGAAGGTAGAGAATGCGGTATCGTTGGTAGTTTTCCTCACGGTTGATCTCATGGGCACAGTCATTCAAGGCATCACGATGAGGGGTGCAATCCTTCATATTGTACGGTTTGACCGTATTCACACATGTCTCATACTTTTTTACGAAGTCCCAACACTTTCTTGTTGTCTCTTCCTTCATGCGTTGAAGAATTCCATCGTGAATGCGTTGCTGGAGATGTCGCTGAATATGGGGCGGCGTGCGGGCAAGCATAGCCTCCAATTCCTCGTTTAGCTCCTTGTCTCGATCATCGTAACCTACCTGATCGGATTTGTCATAGTATGACATTCTCTTTGACTATCAATCAGAAAAACAAAGCAGTGAAATACGTACGAGGTGCGCACTAAACTTTTCTCTCGTTCAAGATCCTCAAAAGGTCGCTATAGTTTTCTTCCGCGAGTTTGAATTTGAATTCAAAATAAAAAATTCCTCCTCTTCTTCTACACAGTTAATACAAATAGTTTTTCCCCCTCACTTCCTTTTTGTCCCTTTAAGCAAAACTCTTGCAACACTCCTTCGTTTCAGCGCATCATGAACCAGCCGGTTGTTTCGACAAAGCCTCCGCCTGTTTCAAACGCATCCGTTCCGCGTCGAGTTCCTTTCGCTTGGCGAGCGACAGCCCGTCGTCCTCACGTTGCCCCTTGTCTTTGTCCTTTTGCTTCTTCATGTTCTTTTCACGGGCCAGGTCTCGCTGGTTACCACGTGCCATCGTCAGGATCTATTGCCGAACTGCCCAAATATGCTGCTAAGCTAGACAGAACTATACACAAAAGCAACGGGAGCTATGTACATTATTCAGTTGCCACCAACAAAAAAAGTTGCACGCTTCCGCATCACTTCACTTCTTCAACTACACGACAAGTTCATCAATACCTCACTGAGAGGTCACCACAGGTTCAGAGGAAGGAGGAGGAGGAGGAGGAGGAGGAGGAGGAGGAGGAGCCAACCCTTTGGGAGGTAGCGGGGGCGGTGGTGGAGGTGGTGGCCCCTTTGAGGAGGATGGTGTCGGTACCATTTTTGACAGCCTCGCCGCACTATCCGATACAACAGAAGCCTGCGGTCGGCACTGTGGCGATGCTTTCACTTCCACTAGAGGCTTTACTGTTCTCTGTTCGACCAGCGACGCCTCAGCGGACACATGGAATTGTCGTGTACTATATGCATCTGAAGAAAATGGGATTTGCGATTGACTCAGGAGCTCTTCTCCCTTCCGTCGTCTTATTGCTTTAAGGAGAAAGCGGCTTTTCTCCTCATAGTCGTTCTGAACACCAGCTGCTTTAGCGGTTTCAAGCCAGTTATTAGCCACTTCAAGAAATAAATGGACCTCCTTGTGTTTGACCCCCAATGGTGGAAACTCGTAATTTGCTTTGCCATGGCCCTCCTGTCGGGATGTGAACTTAGTTTTGGCAATGAATGGGTGCCTGAGTAAATCGTCAGCTTCTATTCTACGGGAAGGGTCAAAAAGTGTCTTCAAAAACGGCACTATAGACTGTGAAACACGTGAAGGAAGACTTTCCAACAGTCCCATCATGAGCTTCACACGTGAATCGTCATCTACCTCAACGGCTTCCGTAGGATCCTTGTAAGCAGTAACCAATTGTAGCTCTCGCTTTTCATTGAGAGGCCCGCCCAGCGCCATCTCCAGAGCCAGGGCACCCACTAGTAGTATGTCAACGTGCGTGTGCTCTGTGGTGGGCAGAACGACGGGATAGCGTGTGATGCCCAACAAGGCATCTTCAAGACCCGAAAAGAGTATTCGCCCCTCGTCTTCAAAACACTTACCCAAGTGTAAATAAGGGCACGACATATTATAAAAATGGAAGGACTTCACCATTAGCAAAGCCTGTCTCGTAACACCCGCAATGTATTCAGTTGAAAAAGGCTTTCCCTTTCTTCTGTACTTCATTTCTGACTCTGTGCTCCAGGAGGCATTGTATGCGCGATCACGGAAAGAACCGCCTTTAACAACTTTTCGGATGACGTAAAGTCGAATTCCATCAGTCTGAACGCTGACTGGAGAAAACACACAAGGCAACAAAGATCGTGAGAGTAAGCTGCACAATCTATGGGCCTTCTTGCTGTCCTTCAAAGGTACACCCCGCTTGGGGTGAGCCTGACTAACACTCAAAACATACTGACCACAAGCATTCTTTATCAGCGCATAGAACCGTCGCGGTGCCCCAAACGATAATGGAGGGAGCACACGTACCAATGTGTATGTGGTGGATCGTAGAAACTGGCGGGTTGCCAACACCAGCTCATCTGGTTCTAGATCCGGCAAAGGACACTTTACCCACGGTAATGAATGGCTGCTGCTCTCATTCACTACGTCATTCTTCTTCTCAGCCTCTTGTGCCAAAGCTGCCTTGGCGTCTGAAAAGCCAACAAGCGCAAGGAACCCAACATCATTTACTAAGAACTTGTTTCTACAGACTGCTCTAAAGAATGTTTCTAACTCTCTCCGACGTCGTTCCACAAACACCGGGTCTGTAGTACCAAAGACTTTCTTTTCTGGTAGCGGAGGTAAAGGAGGATCAGGATCCAGCTCCACAAACCTCCTAAACACAGAGTAAATATCACTAAACCTACGATACGTGCTGCTCAGTGGTGCGTCCCCACAAGTAGTATTTCTTATGCATATCTTGTACTCGATATGATTGCCATGCCATACCGGATCAACAACGATGACGTCCATACTCTCTGGCAGGAGGAGTGTACTCATTCTGTGTCTTTCTCCCAAGACTAACAGGAAAAGCTACAGTGAGAGAAAAAAAAGGAGAAAGTGGAGTTACGCACACGAGGGAACAAAGCGATGCACACCTGCCTAAGGTCCAGGAGCGTCAACAAACAACAATATAATATAATATATATATATAATAGTGTATCTCACAACTTTGACCATGATGAAAGGAACCTACCCAAAGACGGTGCGAGCTTCTTACGTGATACAGAAGGATCACTTAACTCATAAGACAATAAGGTCCATTCTTTGCTTTGCGTGGTTGACAGAAGGGTAAAAACAACATTATCTGGAGAACTTCCGGCATAGTCTTTGAGAGCCTGAAAAGGCATACCTCTTGCAAGGAAGGCGATTTGGCGACAATAATTTCCAGGACCCCGCACGCCAGCAAAAGCAAGGAGAAGCACATCCAGCTTCCTTAATGTCAAAAACTCCAAGCAATTTGACATAAACTCTTCCATGGAACGTGAAGCGAGAACCTCATCAATTCGACACGAAATACTGCTGATACCAATCTGCAAGGAACCTGCGTTGCTTTCCTTGAAGGGGAATTCGAAGTTTTTGTAATCTCGACGAAGGTGTTGAGAAACACTGAGGCCAAGAACATCGGTTTTCCAGGCCGACAACTCCGAAAACAAATTCGTCAGGTCGATCGAAGTGGTAGTCTGTTCCAAGAGCCACTGGGTTGCTTGTATGTCCCTGTCAGTGACTTTCTTCTGTGAAGGGTTATAGTTTACAGTGTCCAAGACGATCGGAGCCAGCAGCAGCTCCGCACAGGGAACCCTTAGTTCAGCCTCACGGAAGAGCTCCGCAACAAGGGTACACGCCGAGCCTGCTGTTTCTATCCTGCGAAAAGAGATGGTTTGATCCATGTAAAGCTTCTCGTCGGCATGGTGATCAATAACACCAATGACTCTGTCACTCAAAAAGCTTTGAGAAGAAATTAGCTTGTTGTGATCGTAGAGAATAACCTCTGGTGCTACTTTCTGCAGATCAATATAGTCAGGCATCCCTGGACGTCCTATAACCGAAAAAACATTCTCTGTAGCTACCCCATGTAGCGAAAGAAGTTTTGCCACATCGTTGCGCAATGGGAGATCCTCCTTCTCAAAGTTCAATGTGGGAATGTAATACTTTTTACCCAGATCATTATTTTTTTCCAAGTAAAAGGCGAGGTATATCGAGCCAATTACGCTGTCCATGTCACCCCCTTCGTTCCCAAGAACGAGGGCAAACGGTTTTTGTGCAGCACACACCTGCCCACAACGCCTCAGAAACTCATTTATTACGACGGCCATTCTCTTTTGCTTGCTGAATTGCTGTTTGCAAGTCCGAAGGGAAGAAAAGCAAAATAACGGCGAAAAAGCAAGTCAACAGCACGCCCTTGACTGCAGAGGGTCGCTGCTTCAATTCCGCG
>NW_008825962.1:0-11779 GCF_000691245.1 Trypanosoma grayi
AAAAAAAAAAAAGAAAAAAAACCCTCCTTAAATGCATTCGCTCATCCCGCCCAGTATTGTTAGTGTGGGGAGCCTTTTTGTTATTGTGTGTGTTCCGCTCTTAGATGCATCCGCTCATGTTCCCTCGATGCCTCTCTGTGTGTGTGTGTATATATAAAGATGTGTGTTAAGGGCATGTATGCCGCGTGCAAGAAATTTCCCCTTTGAAGCAGTTGATTGTCTCCAGACGTATTTGACGATTAATGAGGGGAAAAACAAAACGAAAAGAAAAAAAAAAACGAAAACAGTTGATTTTATTTGTCCAAGTTGATTTCCTTACCACCGTCCTTCATGTTGTTGGTGTTGGTGTTGTTGTTTTTCTTTTCTTTTTCTTTTTGGCCACTTTGCGTTCGTTTACGTGGGCACTTCCATACGCACTTCGAAGCAAAAATTTTTAATTTCGTTTTCTTTTTGTTGTTGTTGTTTGGCGTTTACTTGTGGAACCCCCGCTGCGCGTTTCGGTTGCGTCGCGCGTCACGGATGCCCCACGCATCTGCTCATGCGCCGAGGCCCCCACGCACACACGTGTGAGTGTATGCCGATGTATATATATATATATATGTATATATATACGTGTGTGGAGAAGGAATGCCCGCGCCGCGAAGCAAATGGATTCCTAACGCCCTCAGTGTGTCCCCCGACTCTCCCCCACACGGGGACAAAAACAAAACAAAACAATCCCCCCTCCCCTTTTCCCCCATGATGCACCTCGCTCATCGCGCATGTTAGTGCGTGTATATGAATACATCCTGTAAAGCAAGTTAGATTCCGCATGCGTTCCGTGTTTATTTCAATTCTTTTTTTGTTGTTGTTGCGATTCATGTTTGTTTGTTTGTTTGTTTTTATTTACCTCCAAGAGAAGAAGAATTACTGCATTCGATCACATTTGTATGTATGTACGCACACACACATTATATATATATACATGCAGGGAGAGAGAAAGAGTGTGTGAGAGAGAGAGACATGTCTTCAAGCAAATTACGCATGTTTAGGTTTAATGTGGGTAGGCACGTTCTGCCATCCAAACCAGTTATAGTTACTTCCTTGCATTGCTCCAGACGTGCAGACTCTCTGAAGAGCAACGAGCAAAAACAAAACAAAAAAGAAGAGAAAAGAGAAAGAATTGGATTGGCCAGTGGGCCACCCTTGATTCCGTGACTCGTTAACCTCCCTTAGCATCTTTCCGCCTCCTCCGCGCGGGGAATGGGCAGTCTGTCGCTTCTCCTCCTCCTTCATGGCCTCACACCTGCCCAGGCCTTCCCGCTGGCTCCCCAGCGCCTCACCGGTTGCACCGCTGCCGCCTCACACCACAGGCTCCGTGGGGATCTTTGTAGAGTCCGGCTCCACAGAATCGCTTGTCGCGGCGGGTCTCGCGGCGCTGGCACCAGCCGCATCGCCATTCGGTAGTTTTGGCGTCTCGCGCAGAGCCTTCCAGTAGCGGCTCTCCACGTACCACAGTCCGATGCTGTACACGGCAGTCCCAATCACCACGCACACCAGAAGCAGCAGAATTGCAGCAAACGCCCTCACACTGTCGTCGCTCGGCGAGAGAGCCCAGGCCGCGTTGATGAAGCACACCACTCCCAGGAGTACAAAACCTGCTGTGTGCATCACTGTCAGGAACACTGAGCGCATCATGTTCGTAATAGCCATGAGAGCAGCAGCCGCAAGTAGCACCGCCGCCATGGAGAAGTATGGAGCGTGGCACTTATCCGCAGGTGGTTGGACTCCTGCAATGACACCCACCAGGCACAGCACCATCAGCCCAAACACGCAGCCGTACACGTAGCCGCCCCTCACGCTTGTAAAGATAAAACTGTACATCCGCTGCTCCTCTGGGAGACTCCAGTACCCAGCAGGGTACAGCCAGCGCACCCACGGTGACTTCTTCGAGAACGTGCTGTACTCCATGAATTTAGCATTGGTGTGGCGTGAAATGAAGTAGCACACGCCGAACGGGAATGCCACGCCGTACAGCGCACCCAGCACACCCACCACATAGTGCTGCGCCTCGGCATTTGGCATCGACAGCATGAGCATCGATCCCACAAAGACGCCGGGGTGCATCAGGCATGCCACAATGTACGACAGGGCCGGGAACCGCAGCGACACCCACGCACTCACCGCGTCCACGCCGCGCCAACGCTGGAACGCAAACGTCAGGGCGAAGTGTAGGCAACCGAAGACCACGACAATCAGTGCGTTGCCCACCACCATCCAGAGTGGGCCGAGGTCAACGAACGGCGACAGGAAGTACGGCAGCGCCTCCATGCTCGCATGCTCATGCGCCGAGACGCATGACATTTGCTCAAACACGGCGAACATTTGTGCCTCCAGAATCAACGAGACCCCACCAGCAACAGCCACCGCAACGACACTCGTGCCAGCGCCAACGCCACCAACCACCGACAGGGCACGCATAAGCCGGGGTGGCGTGTTCGATTCAACCTTAAACAGCCCCCGCATGCTCCCTGTGCATCCCCCGTAAAGGGCGCGTGGGCCGTACTCAACAAGTATCTCCTCATCGACGCCCACGAAATAGCTTTCGTGAGGAGGCAGCGCCAACTCCAGCACGCTCAGTGACTCCCCCGAGCCTCGTCCCCAGGTCGCATTGCGCAGCATCTCACCCCAGGGGCCGCTGAACCCAGTCGGCTGCGGCCGTGACGTCAGCACAAATTGTAAGTACGGGCGCAGGTCTGTATCACTCGCCCAGCGGAACGGTGGCGGCAGCGCAACCACCAGCCGCGGAGGCTCCGCACCGACATTGCGGATGTCGTCCAGTGTCACGTTGCCGCCCTTCAGTGCCCACACACCCAGCGACGGACATGACACAGTGCGGTTGCACCCCGCTGTGCGCGGCAGGTGCACTGGCAGACACTCACTCCCGTAGCCACCCTTTGTGCAGTGGCAGTTGCACGACGACGGCGACAGCGTTGGATCTGTTGCAGCAGCGAAGCATTTTATGTCGGTGTCGCATGTGTCACACGCCACAGTGCGGGTGTGCCCCACGATACCAGCAGACTGGTATTCATTCGGACCTAGGCGTTTCTCGTTGTGCGTCAGGCACCCCACGATGAACTTCACACTGGGGTCCGGCGTAACAGCGCCGTCCATCATGACAGGCCCGCTGCCGGTGTTCCCGTATAGCGTGAGCTTGCTGTGTGAGAAGTTCGTGCCCGCGGGCTCCTTTGGGAGTGACAAAATCTTTCCGGCAACGTTGTTGCCACGCACAGACAACCACGAATTGGACGTGAATGACGCCTGTTGCTTCAGCCCCAATAACGCACCAGCAGTCACGGCACCTGTGTTATTCCTCACAATAAGGGCAGACGCGTTCGCACTCATTCCCTTCCCGAACACGAAGCCATGCGATGTATACACCTTGCTCTCAGACATGTGCAACACGCTGCCATCCGACAGTGTCGCCTTACCCTCTACGTGCATGGCATATTCGCCGCTGAGTGCAACGGTGTCCAGCGCGATGCCACCACCGATGAGCTCCAGTGCCGCACCATCCGCAACCACCATCCGCACCTTAGATCCAATGGCGAGGAAGAATACGTCATACACAACCAGCACAGACTGCACAAGCCGCAGGTTCGACAGTATCAATGCCGGGGCGTGCTTCGCAGCATGCGAGTCGGGCAGGTACAACAGCGGGGTAGACGACACAGTGATGAGCAGCGAGTTCGTTATGGTCAACACAGACTCCGGGGGAAACGTTCCTGTCAGAGCAATCACACCGTTGAACGACTCCACGCTGCACACTGACAGCTCCACACGCTGCCCGTTCGCAGGTGCTGCACGGCGCGCAGTCGTCCCACCCATCACGTACAGTGCAGAGCCATTGCGCAGCGACACGTTTTGGATCGCAATCTGCACGCTGTCGTTCGCCATCCATGGCACGTAGATTGCCATATGCACACCGTCCATCACCAAGTCGCGCAGCGCAACCTCAGTCGTGCCGCGCGGCACAGCCACTGTAGAGGTTAGAGTCATATTCTCAAGTACGAATGACGAGAGAGGGCCTCGGGGGGCAGGCGGCAGCTCTACGCCCCCAACGGGCACGCACGCCTCGCCATGTCCGCTGTCACTGCACGCGCACTTGCACTCGCCGCCCACCTCAGTCGCCGACGCCGCCCCAGGCGCGTAGCAGTACGTGTCCTTGTCGCACGTGTCGCACCCAACAACTTCAATACTTCCAGCCTTACCGAAACCGGCAGCGGCGTACTCGCCCGCCGTCGTCAGGGCGCTGCCGCCAATACTGTTGCACGCCGCCCTCATGTGCGCCCCCTTCTCCAGCGACACCTTCACCGACAGCATCTTAGGAAACAGCCCCTTGTTGCGCGCGAAGCTCAGCGTGCTTTCCTCCACACTCACAGCATCTACAGCGCTCAGCATCTCTTTGGCAATACTGTCGTGTGTGTTACCCTTCATCAGCAGCATCGAATTACCAGCGAGTTTCACCGTTGAGCCAAACTTAATTGCGTGGTCGTTTGTTGACGCGAAGTCATTCCGCATAAAAGTCAGGGTGGAATGAGTCACACTCACAGCATTCTGCATATACACCGCGTGCTTGCACAGCAGGAAGTCGCTCTCCACAAACCCAAGCACCGAACCACCGGTGACTGTCACGTCACCCTTCACAGACACGCACAGTCCCAGCGCTGCCTGAGCAGAGAGACGGTCCATGTAAAGCGCGGCGCCAGAGGTCAGCGCCACTCCGCCAACCACCAGCACGCCGGCCACGTTGTCGAGCGCCGAGGATACCTGCGTGCGCGCGACGGTAAGCATGCTTCCCGAAAGCTTCATGTTGTATAGAACAAGGCCTGCGGAATCGCCGCCAAGGTTGTAGCTGCTGCGGTACGCAACGGCCGTCTGTGCAATAAGCATAGAGTCCACAATGGTGATGTTCGAGCCAGCCGGGTACCTGTTCGCCAGCACCACGCCGCCGCCAGAGCGCGACACGAGCCCGCTGATCCACACGTTCACGCGCTCACTGACGGGCGTGTCGGCCTTCCATCCCACCACGTACAGACTCGCTCCGCCCACCATTGTGCAGTTCTTCAGCGTCACATTTCGCGCGCTGCCCGTCATCTCGCTCACGTCCACAACAACATCGGCAGCAAACGTCACGCCCACAAAGCACACCGCCGAGTCCCCGGCACCGGCAAGCACGTCCCACGTCATATTCACGTCCCGCACGCAAGGTTCCGCGCGGCCACCGGGCAAATCAACAGGCAGACAGCGGTCACCTTGGCCACCGTTTTTACAGCTGCACGTACAGCCGTTGGCACTCGTCTTTGTGGTGTACGCGGGAAAGCACGACGCATGAGCGTGGCATTTGGCCCCGCATTCCATGACTTCGATCCTGAACGCAGAGGGCACTGACTCGTATTCAGCCACTACTTCCCGGTTCACTACATTACAGGCAACGATGAGTGACGAGTGTGCGTCCACCGAATATATGGGTTTAGGTTTCGCAGGTTTGCCCAAGCCGCCGAAGCCGCCGAAGCTGTCCATTTTGTCCCAGTTGCCCAAGCTGTATAATTTCAAACTTGCCAACTCGCCAGCGCTCATTAAAGGGCCCCCGCCGGATCCGAATGTGGATTTGGGTGCGGCACTGAACGACACGACAACGGGTGGCTTACCCCTCGCGACGGGTGACACACTGTTCCTTGACACCACCAGGCGGGAGTTCGCCATCGTGACATTCCCGGTGGCGCGGCAGACAACGGCCGAATCGTAGGCAGCATTCTTGTGGATCAGCACCCAGGATTCCCGCAGCGTCACCTCACCCTTGATATGGAACACGTTCTGCACTGCAAGTCCGTCGTTGCGCTCCACCAGCACCGCAGACTTTACCGAAACCTCAACAGCACCAAAGTAGACAAAGTCATCAAGAGCACCGGTGACAGCACTCCTCTCGACGGTGAGCACGGAGTGATCATGCACCCGCAGCGCCTTCGAGGCACCGTTGCCCAGCACGTAGAGAGCCGCTATGCCTTTTTTCGCCAGAGTGAATGTGTTGCCCCTCATCGCGAACACCGAGTGCGACAGCACCTCCATGCCATCTTCCCCGATGTCCACCACGATGGCGTGGGGTCCAGATGTCACAAAAGTGTTTTCCTCAACTGTGAGAGCGGAGTGACTCTTCAGCGTTAGCCCACTCGTCGCAATGCACGATGTGTGACCCGTTGCCACGCCTGGCACTGCGATGGATCGCGTCATGTTGAAGCGGTTCCCGCGTACGATGAGGTTCGTCTTCGGTGGAAACACACCGGTAGGGCTCAGCAGCGCGTCCTCAAAGGTGTTGCCGGTGATGGTGATACTCAATGAGTGCTTTGCGGCAGTCGTGCCACCCTTCAACACCAGCGCAGCGCCGTCCTTCCACGTACATCCATCAAACGTGATGTTCACATCTCCAGTCATCGCCCCAACGTCCACCGTGAGCCGCATGAAGGCCCCGCTGAATACAACGTTGCGGTAGCACAGCCGCGAAAGCCCGCTACCCACTGTCTGCGTCACCTCCGGGTAAGCCTTGTTGCTCACGCACTCGTCAAGTTTTGGCGGTGCTGGCATCGGTGGCGGCGGTGGGGGCAGCGCTGGCTGCGCCGGGACGCACGCATCACCGTAGCCACCATCGGCACACTGGCATGCACAACCACTGATCGCTGTCGTCAGGGGGGCGAAGCAGCTGCTCTCCTTCATACATACACCGCATTTCATAATCTTCGTCGTTTGGGGAATGGATGCATTATTCGGAATCGACTTCGCTTGGGAAGCGGCTTTGTTCTTCGCACCCGTCTTCCCTTTGTCTCTGACCACAGTGGAGAGACACCCTGTAATGAACTTGTAGCCCTTCTCGAAAGTACCCAGTAGCGGTTGCGAAAACGCCTGAGCGGTACTCTGCTTTCCTGTTAGCGTCAATGTACTCTTGCCATCGATGTGCACAACCGAGGTCGACACAGGGAATATCATTGGTCCCTCACTCACGTCATTACCACGCCAGTCCACCCAGCTGGAGAGACGCACATTCCAGTCATTGTAGAAGGAGAGACCATATGTGACGTGCCCGCGGTTCCTCGCCATGCGGAAGGTGCTGGAGTTTTCAACCGTCACTTCCTTGGTGTGAATGATGTTGTATCCCGCCGCGGCCACGCTGTCCAGAACTGCCAAAACAGAGTGATCACTGATACGGACCTTGCCGTTCAGGTAAATTGTGTCTGTGTAGCCGGCAAATGTACAATTCTGCACGTATAACGAACTCCCACCGAGTAGCGTCAGGGAATCAGAGGAATGCACGCCGGAGCCAGAGGTGTGCTCCCATCGGTCCGGTAGCCCCCGGCGGGAGGTGACGTAGCTCACCAGCAGCGAAGACGCAGCAGAGAGCACAACATTGCGCAGCACCACGACGGCAAACCTGTTGGATAAACGGTCAGGCATCATAGCTATTTTAGGCTGCATCGCGTCGACTTCCGTCACAATGATGTCGGTGCCGCGCGGAAGGGCATTCGCAAACGACACAACGGATGACCGCATCACGGCCCTTCTCACGCGGATCAACACCCCGGCAGCCTCAGCTGCATCGCGGCTGCCCAAGAAGTGCAGCCCCGCCCCGCCCATGAACGTGCACCCAGTGAAGGTGATGTTAATTTGTTGCTGGAGCGGCATATGCCGTAACACAAACGTCGCAACCGCACCCGTGCCGTTGAATGTCACGCCGACGTAGCAGTGATGTGTGTTCCGCATGTTCAGGGTCAAGTTCGTCACGGTCTGGCCCACCACGCACGTCTTGTCCGTCACATATGGTTTGGGGGAGAGCTTTATCTCGGCTGTGTCGGGCGCCACAGTGGGCAGACACGGCGGGCAGGTCTTACCCTCCCCTCGTTTGCACCAGCACGCGCCGCCGTCACCCATCGACGTCGCCTCGGGCATGTGGCACTTCACACTCGCCTCACAAGCCCTGCACCCGAACGATTTCATCTCCGCCTTCGGGTCTCCGAACGCTTGGCTGAGCGTGACTGCCTTCCCTTCCTTCTTGTTGCATCCAAAGAGCAGTCGCGCTGATGATGTCACCGCTGTGACCGCCGTCAGGTAAGCATCAGGAAAGTCCTTAACCTCGTTGTCGGCAAAGATCACAACAGTTCCTTGCTCGGTAACATTGAGGGCGCCACCGGATTCCTCCTTCGCGGCGTAAACTGAGGCGCCGTACACCTTGTTGCCCATCACGCGCACTTTTGATTTACCGGAAATCATCCAATTCTGCGACCTGAAAAACAGTGCCGTTCCGTTAACGTCTCTATGCCCGCGCAACGTGTTACCCACGATCACCACTTGTCCAGACTTCGCCAGCGTAACCTCGTGGGTGAACAGGATGCCGTGCCCCGCAATCATCTGTGTCTCCGCAACGCTCAGGTGGCCACCGTTCACGATGTCAATCATATGGAAGCGAATCGCCGCACCGTCCGTGGACTGCGGCACCGCCGCCTGCAATTGGCACTTCTGTACAACAATGCTGCTTGCGTTGAGGACGAAGCCCCGCATGAAAGCAACCGCCTCCATTGTTGCCGTGACATTGGCACGACGCAGCAAGATCATCGAGTCCACACCAAATTCCGCGTTAAACTCGATACCCCAGCTGGCATCAGTGTCCACGACACTGTCCACCACGTGTATCTGCGTCTTCGGCCCGAACACTTCGTCCAAAACAAGTTGGCCGCTGGTCATCTCGGATGCAGTCATGCTCATGTGCAGCGAGTACGCGTCAGCTCCAGACACCTTCAGGCCCATCAGCGTACACCGCAGCAGTGTGATGTTGATCGCTTTAACCGGCGAGCGGAACTCACCCAAGTCAATGGTGATTGGGGCGGTGAAGGTCACGTCGACAAAGCACAACCCAGAGACGCCTGGCGCGGGGAAATCCACGCTGTCCAGAGTGCCACCCCGCACACAAGGAATCACAGCTGCGCCCGGCAGAAGCGGCACGGGCGCCCCAACGGCAGTCGGCACAGGAGCTGGCAGACATGCCGCACCGTAGCTACCACTACTGCATCTGCATTTGCACCCGTTGCTTCTTCTGCTGGTGATGATACTGCTGCTGCTGCTGCTACCGCTGTTGCTGCTGCTGCTGCTGGTGGTGGTGGTGGAGGCCTGTTTTAAATACGGATTGAAGCACTCCGCGGAGGGTGCACATCTGTCGCAGTCGAAGTGATTCACCTTCATCGCCATCCTGAGGGCATTGTACGTTGTTACAAGCTCTCCAATCCGGTGGTTGCATGTGCCGTACACAGTGAAGCCGTTCGGTACTTTTAAATCATATCCGCCCAACATGCCCGTTGCCCTGCCAGGACGCGTACCAGGCAGGAAGTTGTTGCGAAGCACCGACCATACGCCATTTTCACTGAGCTGAAGAGTTCGCACATTAACGGCGTATCGCGCTTGGATTTCATTGTCGCGGTGTAGCAACCAGCTTTGGTCTTCCACTGTCAGGGTTTTCATACCCATCACACCGTTACCCACGTAGAACGCGTTTCCTGTCACCTGCAGCACACTTTTCCCCTTCACTTCGATGCTGTCGCACTGCATCGCATCGTCGTACTTGCCGGACCCCCGCATCCGCCACGAGCTACTCTGTATTGAGACCACAGAGCCGCCAGAAACGACCAATCCAGAGGAAGGAAAGTGCATCACACGGCCAAACGTGTTCACTGCGCAGTTGTCCATGTAGAAAGAACTTGACCTGTCGAGGTGGAGACCACGCTCCACGAGGATGGTGGCGCAAGTCTTGCTTCTGCACATCATCGTCGTCCGCGTGAGCACAAGCTGCGCCGAGACAAGACGCACACCGTCCAGGAAGAGCACGGAACTGCACCTGTCAGCCCCATTGGCAACAGTCGTCACGGCGTCCTGCACGTTCTTTTCCATCGCGTGTAGTGCAGAGTCGGCCACAAGTACCTCTGACCGCTCCGGCAGCATGCCCTGCAACACAATTGTGCCGTTCGTCGATGTCATGTTCGTCATGTGCACGAGGGCGCGAGGCAACAGCCGGGCAATAGTCTCGTCGACGCCCTTGATAAGGAGTTTCGCGCCACCCGCGAGCAGGCAGTGTCGCAGCGTCACGTTCAGGGAGTCAACGAAAGCGTTCATCGACCTAAGGTCAACCGTCACAGTGATCGGTCCGCTGAAGACAACCGCCTCGAAGCACACATTAGCCCTCCAGTCACCAACTGTCATGGACTCCGTCACTGCAACACCACGCATGCAGTCCTGCTTCCCACCACTCTTTACAAGGGGCACGTCGAACGGCATGCACGTCTTGCCCACACCGCCGCTGGAGCATTTGCAGGTGCAGTCGGAGAATGACGTCGTCAGTGGGGCAAAGCAGGTCAGCTTCTCCGAACAGCTGTCATCGCATGGCAAAACGGTCACGGTGGAAAGGCCGGTCGAGCGGTAGTCGTAGTTCTTCTTCAGCACCTTGTCGCTGACCCGGTTGCACTGCACGTACACAACGCTATTACTTTGCTCCGGCAAGGAGGCGAGCGTTGTGCCGGCGACAGTGCAGCGGGTGATTGACACAACGGCACGGTCCAACTTCACCCCCGTCAGGGACGCAACCGACGACATAGTGCCCGTCACCCACACGCGCCGCAGGTCCAGCCACGCGCCGGCCCCAATTGTCCCGCCAGTGGCGGCCAACACAGACGACACCTCCTTCACGTCAATGCCCACGAAACGCAGCACGGATTTGGACACATTAAGAGAGCTCCCGAGGGAGATGGCGCAATTTATGCCCTCCATAGACGCGTTTGACAGAGAAAATACGGAGTTGCTCTGCAGGCTGAACATGGACGTTGACTTCACATGCATCAAGCAATTCTTGTCACTGGCCGACGCCCCCATCGAAACACTGTCAAATACGACGGCGCTCGAGAAGAGACTCAGGCCACCGCCATCGCTGTCGCCGCCGATGTACAGCACAGTGCCCGCCTTCTCGGATGATTTTAGCACGGTGTTCTCCACGCGCAGCTGCGACGCCACCAGCGCCATCTCGTAAAAAACAAGCGGCGCAGTCACCACGTTGGTCAGCTCGCGGGGCGGCGTGTAGCTCATGCGGCCCGCCGTCACAATCGTTGAGTCGCGGATCGTCACATTCGCGTGCGGTGGAAGTTTGTACGCGAACAACAGCGAGCAGAAGTTACCGGACAGCCCGCTCACGCTCAATTCAAGGCTCTGGTTGCCCATCGGCTGTCTACCGTACCCGCGCACGTAGATCGCCGATCCGCCGTCGCACACGCANTCACGCTCAATTCAAGGCTCTGGTTGCCCATCGGCTGTCTACCGTACCCGCGCACGTAGATCGCCGATCCGCCGTCGCACACGCAGTCCTTCAGTTCGATGCGCAGCTTGCCGGGGAGCATCGCCGGCACGTCAAACACAACCAACGTGCCGTTCGTGATCGACACTCCCTCCCACGACACGCTGTCCACAGCATGGCCAACGGTGATTGACTCAATAATCGTGCCGCCGCGGAGTCGGAAAGGAATGGCGTGCACCACGGGAAGAAAAACGGACACGGCGACGAGTGATACCGCCAACAGCAGCGCAACGGGCACAAACCAACGTAAGTCTTGCACGCCGCCTTCAGGCGGAGCACGTCTTTTCCTTGCCATGGGTCCAATGCCTCCGCACAAGTCCTCCTGCTGCTGATAGTGCTGTTTGTGCTGCTGCTGCTGCTGCT
>NW_008825962.1:11961-17066 GCF_000691245.1 Trypanosoma grayi
GGGGGGGGGGGGAAAGAGAGATGTATCAGGCCCACACCGCTCCAGTACACCATGAGAAAAACAGGATAACCAGGGGAGTGGCAAAGAGCAATCGGCAGCAAACAGCGCCCCTTAAGGACGCTACACGGTGTATGATCGCCCACACCATGACGGGGCACCCCTATGTGATCGCCAGAGTACGGAAGGCGTGGGAATCAATTCCGTTGCATGATGGAGCCATCCGCTGCGTTTCTCATTCACCTTGTCACAGCCCCCTACGTCACTGGACACACGTGCGCTGCTACTTTCTGTTGGGTCAAGGTAGCGCTGTGTTTTCGGTGGCTGAGTTGCAGACGATGTCTCCACGCCACGTGAGGCGCAGAGAGACTGATGCTGCCTCTCAAGGATGGCTGCCTTACTCTGCCGGGCGGTCTCTGCCTGCTTCGCCGCGATCTGCGAAGCGCGGTGAAGGGCCCGCTGCTTGCTCTCCAGCCAACGCCTTTGCAGCTGTTGCTGCTGCAGAATGGCCTCATCACGAGAGACGAGCGGCGCGTTGCTTGCTCTGTTTATCACTGTGATTGGAACAACAGGAGCAGCAGCGTCGCCGTTTTCATACGGGGCATCGTTGAGGGAATTCTGTAACTCCCGTGTTTTCACTTCCAGGCGTTGCGAGCGTCGCTGCTCCACCTCCCACAGGTGTGAGAGCTCTGCCTCCCGCCGCTGCTTCTGTCCCAGGGCGGCCACCTCTTCCTCTTTGGTGGCCCTCCACTCGGCGACCTTCGCCTTAATGGCCACCTGCCGCTTCTGTCTGCTGTGTTCCTGCTTCTGCTGCTCAGCTGCGTTGCGCTGCTCCTTCTGACGGTGGTGCCACAAGGCAAGCTCTGCGGCCTCCGCCTCATCCGCCTGGCGCTGCTGCTGATACGCCTCGACAGCCACACGTCGTTCATAGAGAAGCTCCTGATAGCGTAGAAAAAGCCGCACGTGCTCTTCAATCTCGGGCAGTGTCTTTTCGTCCGCGAAACACGTGATTGCTACGTGGAGAAGTTCAGCGTGAGGGAAGGCATGCGATGTGGCGCAGCCCACGGCGTTTGGTTTCACTTGCACCCGCTGAAGCTGCAACACGAGGCGCAAGAAACGTTGATGGTCTTGCTCACTCCATCCGAGCGTGGCACCACCGTGCTTGGAAACGAAGTCGTGGTACCGCTCCACCGCCCCGTGATGCGAAGACACCAGTGTTTGGAGTACTGTTGTTGTTGTTGTTTCCGCTGCTGTTGCTTTCTTCGCCAAACCCCTTGACATAGGGCCGACCGCCGTTCCGTATCCAGCAGGCGGCTCCGTTAAAGCCACGGCAGGATACTTCTGCTGCAGCCCGAGCCGTAGTGGCACCCACTTATCTGCAGCCGTCTGTGTCTCCTGTGTCGTCTGTGCGACGTGTGTTGTTGTGTGACTCTTGAAAGAGTGCAAAGAGTTACGATGACGTGGCGGCGACAGCACCGTCACCTGTGCCTCCCGTCCGCCCTCCGCATCTGTGTCTATACGACTGAGCAGGTACCGGCACTCCTCCGGGGCGCTGGCAAGCGCGGCCTCTTCCGCCGCAAGCTTCGTCAGTGCGCTTTGTGTCTTCCAGTGCATATTACGCAGCACGTTTGCCGCCGTCACTTCAGGCCGTTCGACACCACCCAGCAGTGGTGCGGCACCGCCCTCGCATGGGTGTGTCTCCTTCACAACGGCACTCGGCACTCCACCCTGAGCGGCCACTACCTGCTCACAGCAGAAATTCGCCGTGCGCACCTGCTGCTGCCAGTGGAGGAGGAGGTCCTCACGGGAACGACGAAGTTCCTCCTGCTCGCGGACGATTAGCCACATGGCCGGGCCACCGTAATTCGCTGGCGGCTCACACACAATGGAGCAGGGATCGCTGGCGCTGCCTCTGCTATCGCACTCCACCAGACAACCATAGCGCTGTGTTATTGCGTTAAGTTCCTCTTCCACGCGACGCTGACGCTCGCGCAGGACCTCTTGTTCGTGCAGCCATCGTTGCTCCAGTGTTTCAAGCGAGGAAGCATCAGGCACAGAGTGTGCTGCACCCCTTGTCTTGAGACTGTTCTGACGGCCTCTGCTATCGCTTCTACTTTTTCTCCACCCGTTGCCTTTATTTGGCTGAGGCGCCGAATGGACGGCTCCGCCGTCGTCGTCGTATGATGAATAAGTCATCCCACGCTACAGGGAAATGAACGAGGTAGGAAAAAGGGTGGACGGGTCATTCTGTCGGGGCAAGGGTGAGGCCAATTACGCAGGCATCGCCACGAGAGAAAAGAATATATATATATATATATATAGCGGTGCATTAAATGCAACGACACACCACAATACTCATGAAAGCCACACCCACTCGCCCTTTCCAATCACCACTCGGTTCTCATACTGTTTGTTAAATACGCAAATCGCGGCACATTGAGGAGCTTCAGTGTGCACCACTCCCCTAAGTCACCAACAGAGTTGTCATGATATCAGTGAGCCTCTCGGTTACTACTGCTGCGTTGGGGCGTCTTGCAGGGTCATATGAAAGAAGGACAGCCGTCAGTTGCGCGAATGCGGTCGAATATCCTCTTTTAGATACGTTTAGCTTCACACAGTCAGCCAGACGCATTTTCGATAACCTCTGATAACTCAATTCGTAATCACCAGAAGCTGTTTCACTGCCCCCGTATGCACCGACAGCCCGCAGTGCATCACTAAAAGGATCGAAATCTGTGGCCCCCATAGCCGATGTTGTTGTTATTGGTGTTTTTGTTATCGGTGTTGTTGTTATTGGTGTTGTTGTTTTCACCGCAACTGCTTCTACTGTTTCTGGTGAGGTTGTCGCTGTTGTACTGTTCTCGTACGTTTCCCACACGCAAGCGTTGAGGAGATCGTTGTCGCCGGTGTTTGGATTCATCATCATTGGGAAGTCGGGAAGAATGGACAGCACGTACATGACGAGGCCGAGCGCCCACATGTCAGAGGCGGGCATGATCTCTTGCTTGTGCAACGCCTCTGGGGCCATCCACGCGGTTGTGCCAAGGTCCACGTGGACGGAGCTCTTGTGGTAGCTTAACTCCGTGCAAGTGTCGAGGTCTGTAAGCACCACCTGTTGACCCTTGTTGAAGAACAGAACGTTCTCTACCTTGATGTCGCCGTGAACGATGGGAGGGTTGCGTTCGTGCAGGAACCCCAGCGCAGACGCTATTTGGAGGGCGATGGAGCAGATGTAACTCTCATCGAAGCGGTTCCCTGTGAATCGCCTGATGGCATCGGCGAGGTCACCCTCGCTGTAGAACGGCATGACGATTTCCGTTGTTCTGCCGTCCGGCAGCAGACGCGCCGTCAGGTACTCCACGAGGTGCGCGTGCCGCAGCGACATGCAGTGCACTGCACGGTGGTAGAAGCCCCGCGCCACCTCCTCGCTCTCACAGCGCATGCTCTTGAGTGCGTACTGCTGCCCCGCCTCCTCGGGGCCGGCTTCGCAGAGCACCACCTCTCCCTGCGCGCCGCTGCCGATGACGCGCACGCGGCGCAGCTGCTGAAGCAGGCCGGTGTCGCCGCACGCGGTGCCCCACGTATGGTGGCCTGTGAATGTGCCCACGCTGCATCCTCTGCCCTTCAGGTGCATCGCGAGGTGCTGAATGACCTCCTGTCGTGGTACGACATGCGCACAGTGGAAGCAGCGCAGCGCCCGCATGCACTTCACCGACGCGATGGCGGAGAGAGGCACGCGACTGGCAAAAAGTTCACCCCGTTCATGCCAAATCAGTTCAGTGTCATCGTCGGAGTACCCCAGCAGCGTGCCATGTGCGCTGAGGCATTTGAGGGCGGCCGCGCTCAGCGACTTCGCCGGTGTTGGCGGGTGGAAAACGATGTGCAGAAAGAGCGGGCGCCTCTCTCCGATAATCGGCGCGGGCTTCTCGTGCCGCCGAAAGTAGACGAGGCGGCGCCCACTCTGCGCGTCGATGGGCTCAGCATCCGGCAGCGGTAGGCCCATGCAGGAGAGTGGGTCGCTGCAGCTGTTGTCGTTGGTGTCAGCGTTGTTGACGTGACCGTTGTCTGTGGGTATGTCTGTATCACCAGAAACCTGATGCAAAACTTTGTAAGCGTATCTGATAAGTGCTCTGGCGCCAAGAGCTTCGAGCGGCAGCGCCACATCCGACAAAGAATTGGACTCAGACATCCTCGCTTACCACGTATCCCTTCACCCTTTTTTTTTTTTGCTTGGTTTGAATTGTTCGTCCACGGCCACTACGACCACTATTACTACTGCTGCTGCTGCTGTTCCTGTCACCCGCCCCTCAAGAACCTCTCCTTCACCTACACTGTGATATGTTTCCTTCTTCCTTCCCCCTCCCCCTTGTCGTGTGCAACCACAGCCACGCACTCACACACAAAGACACTCCCTCTCTACTCCTACCTTCCACACCTCTGTCACATTGTCGAGAGAAGAGAAACGCAAGCAACAGTCCCCGCTCCCAGCTCGCCGGCAGAAAAAAAACAACCAAAGACACTCACAGAGGCTACGAGGGAAATATAGGTATATATATGTGCGTATATCATTAAACGGACGGAAACACAAAACAAAAAAAAAACATTAACAGGAGTGAAAGGTGGCACATTTAGTTGTGCCCACGTCAATAACCTCAACAATTAAGTCGCGAGAACAGAGAAAGCGAACATGCTGCTGTGACTAAGTGTTTGTGGTGGTGCTTGACGTTATTCGTCGCCGTAGAGGTCCTCCTTCGTTAGGGTGTAGTACTTCTTCCGCTTGGTGTTGCGGGGCACCTTCTTTACCTTCGTCTTCCCTGTCGCTGCCGCCGTCTTCCCTCCTTTGCGCCGCGCCGTCCGCGTGTTGTTGTCGTTGCTGTTACTCTCGTCCTCGTCTTCTCCCTCGTCTTCGTCTGCTGTCATCCGCCTCTTCTTCTTCTGCTCGCGAAGCTGCTTCCGCTTCTCCTGCTGGCGCAGCACTCGCATGTTGCGCCGCTCCTCGATGACAGCGTGGCGCGTCTCATCAACGTCGGCAACCTCGCGCTCAATGCGGCGGCGCACCGCGCCGCGCGAGAGCTCCGTGGTCGCCGCGGGGTCGGCCGCCTGTCGCA
>NW_008825963.1:0-17066 GCF_000691245.1 Trypanosoma grayi
CGCGGCCAATGTTAAGATGGGCATTTGTGGTTTGTTGGCGAGAACGCTGCCGGTCGAAAAAGATCAATTAGCTTTGGGATTGGCGCGTATCGCCCCCAGCCGCTGGGGAAGCGCCGGTTGGCCCCAAATATAGGGTTTTGTTTTACGCCTCCGTGGCGCAAGTGCAATGGCCATCTGTTGATGAAGCCCTTCCAAACACATCCAACAGCGGGCCCCGCAAAGGGAGCAAGACATACCGTAATCGGGTGGGGTGGGAACGCACAAAAAAATATGTGCAGGACTCGGCTGCATAAGGGAAAACGAAGAGCCACCGGCTTTTAAAACAGGACGGACGCACTTCCCACCCATACAGCGCGATAGCATGTTCAATAACAAAACAGACCCGGTCGCACGGGGAAGTGGCGGTAGCGGCAGCAGTGGTTGGTCACGATTTCGGCCACTGCTTGTTGAAAGGACTTCGAAAGCACGCGGATCCGATGGAGGCCTCTTGGGGCACGCCTCACTCCTTGCGCCATTGGATTGCAAGCGCCAGCAACTCAGTGCAGTTGAACATGTGGATTCGGGAGCGGTGGGAAAAAAGGACGGTGGTGCCTTTTTTTTTGTAGAAGCGGAGGACGGATAAGATATTTTTTCCATTTTCAAGTTCACATAATTCTTCAACAGTCACATCGCACTATGGTTGCTACGC
Source organism: Trypanosoma grayi (assembly GCF_000691245.1). Taxonomy (NCBI): domain Eukaryota; phylum Euglenozoa; class Kinetoplastea; order Trypanosomatida; family Trypanosomatidae; genus Trypanosoma; species Trypanosoma grayi. The sequence continues at coordinate 689 of NW_008825963.1, forward strand.
ACGGTGAGGAAAAACGGTTGCCCTTGCAGCGAGTCGGCGCAGGCACTTTTTCCTTACATCGTATAAGACAACGATGGAATCCCATCACCCAGGGGGTCTCCTTGTGAGGATGTGGAGTACAATGTGTCAATACGCCGAATCGGCCTGAATTGAATAAAAACTCAATTTATGAACTATAGACAGCTATGCAAGGCTCGTGAAGCATGAAAGGATTACTTGCCCAGCTTATCCACACCCATCCGCGGGTTGTGTAGTGCCTTTTGTTGTAGAGAGCAAAGTGTCGGGGGAGAGGCGACACTTACAGCCTGATCTCTAGCTAAAAACGGCAAGGGAAAACCACAAAATCACGGCTCCATCGGGTTGAATTTGCCAGTGTCTGCGCGCGTCGTGGTGCAAGACCGCCACTTTATTCTATTTAAAAGCATTCTTTTATAAGATGTCTTTTTTTGAAGAATATATATGCGCGGGATTCCAGTGTAGAGCGGACGTATAAAAACATGTGAGTTTTGCAGACCCTGCAATGGTCTATGGATCCGGCTCTGGAGTCCACCGTGCCGTTACTCAGGTTCGAGTGGATGACCTCGAAATTGTAAACCTACAATTTGTCTCGCCTCGTGAATTGAGAATTCATTTTTTTGCTTGGCAACATTTAAATGGGGGCTCTGGTAAAAATGCAACACATGGGGTCGCCAAATCGCCCAGGGTGTGAAAGGCTGTGGAGCTGTAGTGGAAGAACAGCGGCTTCTCACTAAGAATTGTGAATTTGTCGGTGTCCTGTTCGACTGTGAGGCGAAGGCCACGCCAATGAGTCAGGGAACTGCGCAATGACTACGCGAGGCCCAATTTTGCGTTTTGCCTCAAGCTGAATATCGATTATATGGAAAGAGCAATCTCCCACATAATGTGCGCGGCATAGGTTCGGAGATACGCTGCATTTACTTATTATTTCTTTCTGAAACGTTATTCGAAGACGCCTGTCACGTCTTCATCGATGATTGGCACGCGCACGAAGGATCAGGCCCAATTGCCGCTCCATGCGCTAAGGTCTGGTCGGGCGTAGCTTGACAATGCGTCTGTTTCACAGTCAGTTCCAAAATAAACTGCCGAGACGCCGGTGGAATGATGCGTTCATGTAAGGGTTGGGCGCGTTTCGATTCAAAGAGGCGCGTGAAGAAGTAGTTACTGGGGGCACGTAGGAACATATTCCTGCGCAAGATTTTGCAGGCGGAAACACACGCCGTGCGCTTGGGACTCTGGGCTGTAAAAACAAAACTCCATCGACGCAAGTCGAGAAGCCACGAGGAATAAAAAAAAAGCTAAGCATCCCTTCGCAGATATTTGTCGATAACAAGGCCGTTATGCACGGCATGGGAAGCGGCAATACACATTCGGACGCCTTGTTTTGGCAGTTGTGCCTCTGTAATGGGGCCCCGCAATGGTTTTTGTTCGCCGTGACGCCGGTGTTGTGTCCGTGGTGGCCACTATTCTCTGCTTGTTTGCTCGTCTGCTTGATGAATGAATTGTGCGCGCCTTCTCGATTAAGAGCCAACCGCTGGATCTTGCTAATGGGCATGACGTCTGCTCGGTGTAATTGAATACTCCTTGGTGGCACTTCCTTTCTTTTTTTAGTTCTCTCAGTTTGATACTGCACCGACTTCGCTGCCTACCAGATAGCATGGCGTCATATTCAGTCCAGCAGGATGAGGGCAATTCAGCAGGAACACACGCGACCGCCCCACTGAATGCCGACGAGGAACAATGGGATCTGGTGGTGGACGCCCCCCAATCATACGCCGCTTTGTTGGGGGTTTTAAAGGAAAAAGAAGAGGCGCTATGCCTGGCCAGGCTGCAAATTACGGAGCTACAGGCTGTGAATGCAATCTTGGAGAAGGATTTGTGCATTGCAACTGAGAAGCTTGAACTGAGGGATGCTGAGGAAGATGAAGAGGAAGATGAAGATGAAGAGGAAGATGAAGATGAAGAGGAAGAGAACAAGGAAGAGGAAGAGGAAGTGAATCCCCCAGCGGCACAGCAAGTGAATGCGCCAGCGGGGCAACAAGTGAATGCGCCAGCGGCACAGCAAGTGAATCCCCCAGCGAAGCAACAAGTGAATCCCCCAGCGGGGCAACAAGTGAGTGCGCCAGCGGCACAGCAAGTGAATCCCCCAGCGGGGCAACAAGTGAGTGCGCCAGCGGCACAGCAAGTGAATCCCCCAGCGAAGCAACAAGTGAGTGCCCCATCGGAAAAGAAAGAGGGAGAGTAAGTGAGAGGGAAAGAGGGTGCGCAAGGGAAGAAAGGCAAAGTTTGCCCGGAACGACTTTTTGTCTGAAGGTGCAGTGCAACTGAGAGGCTTCGAGTGAGGGATCCTGAAAGTGAGGAATTGAGAAGGGAACCGGGGAGCTGCAATGCGCGAAAAATGAGCCTGAGGGTGAAGTTGTGGAGGAGTTCCCGCGGCGGGACAACAACATCCGCAAGCGTGAGGTCTCGGAAAATGAAATATACTAGGAAGGTGCTGAGGGAGAGGAAGTGGGAGAAAACCCTAACAGTTGCTCTTCGGGGAAGGGAGGCCCCCCTGTGAATAAAAATCAAATGTAAAATAAACGTGTGTGTGCATGTGTGTCTCTTGTGTTGTGCACAACGCAGTGCTTTGGCGAAATATCCTGTGATGATGTGCCCAATGATTGACCAGTGCGGCATGGACGCATGTCAAAGCCAGAGGTGCATCTAAATGTTGGCTTTGTTCGTTCCGCACGTCTGAAATTCAGCCATGATGCTGTCTCGGGGGAGGTGTGGGCGCATTCCCAATAAAAGGCGAGTCTCTTTTTGCGGTATTGCTTCTTTTTTTGCGTTTTCGCAGTTTAATCCTGCATTAACTTTTTTTTCAGGGGGGCGATCATCTAGGAGCTTGTGGGAAGAATGCGTTTCCAGGTGTTGTGTCTGACCAATTTGTTGGAAAGGTGTTTTCTTTCATTGCTGTCCTGTCCAAACAGGGGCTTTCGAGTAGGGTCCAGAGGGAAAAGGAACTCTTTTTAGCTTTACCGTTCCATTCTCCACCAGACTCTCGCCGTGCGACGGGGTCCCTGGAAGTGTGGGATCCCAAAGTTGCCCTTTCGAAAATAGAATGTTATGCTGATAAGTGGTATGGGGAAGTGGTTCTTAATGGGGGAATGTCCAACCGAGTAGATGCGACGATTCAGCGAAAAAATAAAAAACGAAGAAAGAACGAAGATCCATTGTGGGGTCTTCTGATTATTTTTTTTTCTTATCCCTCTTTGATCTTCGCGATGATGAAGGCTATAGAGACCACGGCATCAAACAAATATTCCGTGCTAAGGACTGTCTTAAGGCGTATTTGCTGGCAATGCTCTGAAGCAAGGCGATGCCCACCTACACCTCCGGATTGGAAGGCAAAATAAAAAAATCCCTTTGAAGGAAGGCCCACACTGCCAGTTGGACTGCGTTGGGCCTCGGTCTTGTCGTATGGTGAGATGTGGGGGTGTTATTTTGGGATAATGGCTGCTCGAGCGCAGTGGCAATTATCTCCACATACGAAGCCCCCGTTGGCCGCAAATTGCACGTCGACGCCTCGTGTCCGTACGTGCCGCTTAATGCCCGCCAAACGCGGTGTCTCATATCCCCTCTCTACCTCGCAGGGGGGGGGNGGGGGGGGGGGGGGCGAACAACCCTGAGCAGAACTTCAGCCAACCACGCCGCGTTCGGTAAACATGCGCAGGTCCTGGATTCCGAGAAATTCGGATTTGTCAATGAGAACAACGTTAGATGAATATTTGTCAAGAATAATTTAACGCTCACGCGAGTTTGGCGGTAGGGTTACGTTCACCAACATGTTTATCGGTTTGTCAAGCGAGGCAACATAAGCCCCGTGCAAATTCATAAAATTATCAGGGACAACTTTACGCTCCATGACCGCAGCAGTCACATCGCGACGTTAAACATTTGAAACAGCGGGGCGCCAGCCTCATCGCCTCCCGAACCATCGTCACTGAAATCTTCACACCCCTCTCTGTGACATCGGTGGCGAATCCATCAAAACCGACGAGGTCTCCTTCTATGGGAGAATATTCACCGACGGCGAAGCCAGTGACTTCACTGCCTCCATTTTCCTTAACCGCTGTTATCTTCCCTCCGCATCCTGCCGTGCCTTGGGTTTACGTCAGCCACCACGCTGCTGTAGTCTGTTTGAAGTATTGCGCTGTCTTCGTTCAGTTGCCGCTCTTGGTGAGCGACTGCACTATCGCGGGCTGATGTCGCGCAGTGGATATCCCCTAGCTTGTTGATTAACTACGGCGGACCGATTGAAAAGTTCAGCCTTTGCAACGACACAATCCTTATTTAAGCTTCCCGCTGCACCGCCAAGGGGCTCTCTTCACGCCCCCAGATCTTTTACCACGTTTGGGCACGGAGGTAATAATTTCTGCTCATTATTTGAGATGGAAGGTATCCTATAATATTCGTCATGTTCTTAACGATTGTGGTACGAGCCCAAAGTCTTGTGCCGAACTGGGCTTTTACGGCAAGACCCGAAGGGATTCCCATGATAATCGCCTCATAACGGCGAAAACAACAATAGCCAGCGAGCGTGAATGTAACTGGTGTGGACCCCGCTTGATGGTGTACCAAATCCGCAATCCGGTCACCCGTGGTTTGTGCCGTTGGTCAGGGGTCTATGAGAAGCAATAACTATTACAAAAACTTGCGGGTGATTATTAAAATTTAAAACCCTTACACCCGGACTCTACTCAAGAGCCTCTGATGAGACATAAAACAAAAGAAGAAAACCACTGACCCCCCAAATACATTGGTTAGAGCAAATTTGGGCACTCATACTTTCCATGGGCTCCAAAAGCAAAAAGGGATATAGCGAAGGGGCCCGGGGATACAAAACCAAGACACTTAGCCCGACCTGATTTAACGTTGCCCTGCTGCCCTATTCAAAAGCAAAGGGGGACCCCCCCCCTCCTACACACAGGGGCAGGCGCCCTTGGCATACCCTTCTTTTTCTGTTACTTCCTACTGCCGTCGTTTTTTTTGTCCTTTTCCTTCCTTCCACCCCTGGTACCATGTCAAGCATTGGGTGGGATGAGAGATTCGGCCGCTGGGAGATACCGCACGCCGTGCCCGACAGGGGACTGCAGCAGCATCACAAACGGCTTCTTCTGATAATCAATAAGGTCGTTTTGCGCATTGTCAGTCTCCGCTTTCCTCACCGCTTCCAGTAGCTCTGAGTCATTGAAACAGAAGCGTTCATGCGGTGTTGGAAAGTGATGCATTAACATTGCAACAACATCCGGAAGATCCTTTTTGAGAACGAACAGAAAACAGTTTGCACCCGCGTCAAACGTGTACGCCAATGCAGTGCGGCCCTTCTTTGCGTTATAGGCCTTTACAAGGCGAATCATGGCGTAGCTGTCCTCAGTGGCATACTGTATCCGTGGCTCTGTCGTCGCACAGATTTCTTGTAGATCATCAGAGTCACTCATGGTTATCTCCGCAAAAGCGGCGAAATCCTTGGCTTTAATAGCCTCAGAAACAGCCTTCATACGTTCTGGTACAATTGTAGAGATACGCCTCGGCATCATAGAAGAAGTTTGTAGAGACTGCTGCATGCCTGCCGTACTCGAGGTGTCTTTTTTATCACCTTGTAGAACGGCGCACATAACCTGCATTTCGGGCCAATAGTTCTCGTCAACAAACTGAGTCGCAACACAATCACTTCCATCCGTTTTTTCTCCCTTGTGCCAAACCACAAAGCCACCAAAGGCACTGCGACAGGCGCTTCCAGAACCCAGACGAGCAAGCATCGAGACATTCGCTGTCGAATTAAATGCCCGCACCAGCGCCGCTGCGAGAGCGCAGTAGCCGCTAGCGGAAGATGCCATACCAGCAGCTGTGGGAAAGTTATTCTCTGAAACAATGTACGCTCGCTTGTTTTTCAAGCCCTCTGGGCACGTGCTCCGCACATAGTTCAATACCGATTGAACTCGAGGCGTGTTTCGCACATCCGTTTTTACACCATTTAGTATAAGCACGTCATCTTCGATATCGTCGCGGAGCACCACTGAGGTCTTGCTGCGGAACGGCTTGGTAGAAAGAGTGATGCTGAAGGAGTCGTTCGTGGGGAGGATCAGCTTCTCACCGCCTTCTCGCTTTCCCCAGTACTTGATGAAGGCAATGTTGATTGGTGCCTCGACAGTCACCGGTGAGTCAGTCATGGCGTATGTATTCGATAATTACTGCACAAGTATTAACAGAGATTATTTTTTTTTTGTTAATAACAATAAAAAGAAATAACAAAATTGCCCAAAAAAAAAGGAAAGAAAAATGCAATGAAACACCAAGACACAAAACTCTTGCCACAGAGGGGATCACTACTCTTGGCATCCAGGGTATTACCTTCACACACAAACAAACACAGCCTATTGACGCGCATCATTTCATCCCCATGCATGACAGAAGCATATCCATGGCCTTGTGGTGCGCCGCGTGCAGAATCACAGAGGGGTCGTATGGGCGCAATTGGTCAATCGATGCGTCTTCGCCCCAACCAAACGCGGCCAAAGGTGACAATGCTTCTTCGGCATTCGTCTGCCCTCGAGTGCGCTTCATTCTGTTACTCGTCTGCTCAGTATGCCCCGTCAGGAGGCTCAAAGCAAGAGCAGCGTCGTTTTCGTGGTAAAACTCCACAATGGCATGGAAGGAATTTCCGTCGGCGGACACATTGAAGCAGTAATCCGTGACTGGCCCCACATACCTCGTGAGTTTCGACACCAAGCCCGCCGGGTCGAAAAAATCCAAGGGTATTCGTGCAGCGTTGCGGATTCGCTTGCCTCGCTTAGTGACCTCGCGCTTCGTTTCGCCACTATCACCACCACGGCAGCTGCTCTCTTCTGTGTCGTTGGACACATTTCCATTTCCTCGAAGCAACACCACCACCTCTTCGTCAGCTTTATGAAGCTTTTCCTCTGTTGCCAGGAGCGCCTCCTGCACACGACAATAGGTTTCTTGAAACTCTCGTAACCTCTGGGCGAGTTCAGCAGCCTCACTGCCATCACCATCCGCAGACACCAGCTCAGGTATGCAGTCCACCAGTGCCACATCAACCTGTAGGTCAGATGGCATTTGGTGATTCAGTGGAAGGAGAGGATTCGCCACGAGCGTTTCTCCCTTCTCAGGGGCATCTGGCGCGGAGTTCTCCTCGGCGTCTGCATCGCTTGCTGTTCTTTTGGTGTATACGGTCGAGCGGATGTGAATCACTTGATTTTTCAGCCGTTCACCATCAAGGTAGTTCACCGCTTGCTGCGCGGCTGGGGCGTGCTTGAAACGAACCCAGTAGAACGACCGTTGCTGCGCCGTATCGTACTGCATCTTCATTTCTTCAATGTCATCGATGATTTTCAGCCAATCGTGCACGTCATCGGCAAGCACCACCGATTGGTCCTCCACAAACACATGGACGACTCTCGCCTCATCTCTAGTGGTCATCTTTCAATTTCCCCAGAAAAAGAGAAAAGTAAGAAAAGCACGCGCGCGCAGAAGAAAGAGAGATGCGTAGAAACACGCAGCCGAGCCTTTGTGCGTGTACACACACGTTTTCTTGCTTGTGTTGTCTGACGGAGATACCAGCACGCACACACACACACACACACACACACACAAAAAGCTGCGACCACACCGCATTTAACAGAGAGAGAGAGAGAGAGACAGCACAAAGAAGACAACAACAAAAAGGCAGTGTATACTAAATAAATTTATGAGCAGAGTATACACCACGCATGCGTTTTTTTGCCACCATATTCCTGTCAGGCCTTCTTGCCCCATATCAGCGCAGAGAGAAATTTAAAAAAAGTAAAAGAAACCAGAATATATTAGTCTTCATTGATATGACGAGAATTTTCCTAGCGACTTTTTTGATCCTTTATATGAATCAACATAATTTCATCATGCATTACGGCTCCAATCTACTCACCGGCGTTTTTACCAACGTCATTGGATCTAGGGGACTGGTTATCGTACTCCCTCTCTTCAGTCGTCAACGATACCTCTGTGTCAGCTAGACCTGAAAGGGATCGTTTGTGTTCTCGCAACAAGAAGTAGTACACGGCAAGCCAGCATGGAATTGAGAAGGCGAGCATGGAAAACACAATCAGAAGCGAATTACGTAACTGAAATTCATTGACGCAGTGTCCACTGGAGCCTTCAGTGGTACTGTTTATCCATCGGCATTGATTAAGGGTGTCGGCGATGCACGAATCATAGTTATAATTTGGACACCCTTGAGAAAAGCAGTTGTCAGAGAGATACCCTGCGAAGGTCGGAGACGGAAAGTCGCCCAATAAATGAATGAAAAAAACAGAGTAACTCACTGCGTATGGCTTTAATTCCGATGGCACCACTGTTAGAATAGCTGCATTGACAGGGGCTGTTACCGCAAAGAGAGCAAATACGGAAATCACCAATATTGGGATGAAGAGCCATATAGTTGTCATAAAAAGCGCCACCAAGCCTAATGGAACAGAGATAACCATCATGACCGTGTCAAAAAGGTGGCATTTCATTGCTCCCAAGCGGCCACGACTTCCGCCCAGCTTGTCAACAGCAACGCCTCCCACGACGCAACCAAAAACACCGGTGAGGGCAGTGACTCCGCCCATTATCAATGCGGAGGTCAGATTCGAGAGCTGCATTGGTCCCTGAACAAGCATAGGTATTGCCCAAACCGAAACCGCTCCCACCACAAAACAGTACATTGCATAGCCTAATACAGTAAGAACATACTTGACATTTGTAAGAAGCTTAGCGGTTGCTTTGTGTATAGGAAGATATTCCGCTTCATCCGAAGCCAGCCGCAGGTTATAATTTGAAGGTAGAAGCGCAATAAGTAGCACAATGGGTATAGCTGCTACCACCTCACTCAAGAATGCAACACGCCACCCCTCGAGGCTGCCAATCGCGCCTACAGAGCTTATAACTCCACCAAGTCCCATACCCACTGCAGACCCCACGGGAATCATAGAATAGAACGTGCCTATCCACAATGTACGGGAATCGTGCGGTGCAATGCGGTCAATGATAGTAACAGTGAAACCGACAAACGCCGCTTCACCAACGCCGACAATAATACGGCAAATCAGTAGGAATGTGTATGATTTAGCAAGGCCTGTACCAACGCAAAAGATGCCCCAGGCTACCATTCCACCAACTATCATCCATTTGGATGGCACGATTCCACCAAATGCTGCGAAAATGGGACTCGTAGTCATAAAGCCGATCATAAAGCCGGAAATAAGGAAACCACTTCGAGTGTCGCTCAATGTCCTCGACTCACCAGAGATATTGCTGTCTTCTTTAATAACTGCCAAACACCCAGCCATCACACCACGATCGTAGTAAGTAATAAAGTTCAGCGCTGTGAATACGACTAATACAATCCTCGGTGTCATGACGCGTTCCCAAGAGGTTTGGCTTTCAACAACCGCAAAACCCTCTTCAGTGGTGTCTTCTCTTACCTCATACGGCTCTGTTGGCGACACGTAATTATGGGTCGATCCGTCTTTGCGTTCGTCCGCTTGCATATCACGCGATCTTACTGCTGGCAGAATAAAAAATAAAATAAAAAGTACAGAGAAAGATAATACGAATAACATACTAGTAGCATCACCAGCAGTCAAATATCTCTGCTCAAAGAGGGATGTCACTCATGACATTTGCGCATTTCCCAATATTCTAACAGAATAAACTATCCTCAGCATCCCTTTCACAGCACAGCCGAGAAACCAGCAAAAAAAAAAAACCACAATCATAATTATGGGGCAAAAAAAAGGAATAAACCCAAGGAACAACAGGTCAAGAAAAAAAAAAAAAACAACTAAAACGATCTGAGAACCTTTAATGCAAGCAAAGCAGAAGCGACATTGCTCGTCTCGGGCAGAGTATCAACCAAGTTCCAGGCAGTGCGCGCCCACTCAGTCTGCTTTGCCGTATCGGTGAGGTGAAGGTAGAAGACGGAGTTGTTCCATGCCTCTACAGCGAAGTACTCGAGAAAGAGCACTGCAAAGGCCATGGAGTGACTTGCAACCGTCCGCACGCCATCCACATGAGAGCGCTTAAAAAAACAGGCAACTGTAAAGCTTCCAATGCTAGATGAGAGCCACTCCAGAAGCCGCTGCACCACGACCAATTCTTCTGTTCGATCAGAGGCGAGTGTAAAAGATTTATAGAGACATGACAGGACATCTGTAATGTAGTCCGCGCAACTTCTATCTCCCTCACCGCCAAGCTCCGACGAGGAGGAGAATGAAGAGACGGCGTCCATCACCGCCACCGCAGCCCACATGTTAAGCTTCATGGCGACTTCGTGGAGTGGTGGATGTCCCACTTCACACTGAGAGGCTACAAAAGCGGCACCGTCTGCCAAATCCTCGTAGTCTTCGAAGGCCGCCGGTACGCCGGAGAGTTCCTCCAAAATCGCCTCTATTCGCTTCGGTGTCTCAGGTGAGGGACTACGAAGGTGGTACTCCGCCTCTGCCAAAAGGAGTGTCACACGACACTCCACGTCAGGCGTCGTTGAAAGGACCTCCCTGCACAGGCGAAGCCGCTCGTCCAGATCATGAGGGTCCATCTGCGGGCGACCCGCGGCGAAAAGCTGAAATTCGTCCTCCATGCTGCACAGCAGGCCTGCCAAAAGCAGCGAGTGCGACGGACCATCGCTCGGGACAGGATCCTGCAGTGCAATGAGCGTTGCCACACGAAACAGCAAGACACTCGTGGGCCCCGGGCCATCTGTAAACTCGGATCCCAACACAAGGAAGACTTGCACCCACCACATCACCTCCTCGTGCGTTAGCGAAACCGCAGCGCATTTGTCTGATAACAAGCGTTGGAGCCGCTCCGCTACGGCACACAGGTGCTCGTCCGTGCAGTTACACGCCTTGCTCAACACGGAGGCCACGTACACCCGCGACAACTCGAGCTCCACGCGAACGTCGGAGATGGAAGCAGAGGAAAAAAACGCGTGTCTAGCGGCGAGAGAAACCCCATGAAGATAGCCACGCTTCAAGCAGTAGTTGATGCCGGTACAAAGCGCAGGCATCACCATTTCAGCGGGTTCACAAGTCAACAAACACTGCAGCTCCTGCTCGAGCTCCGCCTCATTAGACTCCAATACAGCCACCTTGAAAAGGAGACAGCGGAAAAATGGACACCGTGACTTCCTCTCCTTAAACTTCAGAAGAATTCGCTTCGCGTTCTCCAGCGCGCCGACTTCCTGGTCATCTTCGTACACAGCGATGTACTCCGAGCACAGCCGAAGGTGAACGGCATCGATCTCGCTGTCACTGGCGCAGTCTTTAAGTCGTAGTGCTACCTCGAGACTCTCCACAGCCTGTGTCCGTGTAAATTCGGCGGTGTCACTGAGTTCCCATAACCATATGAAACAGTAGCGGCGGTACTTGGCTTCTTCAAAGTCTATGGATTCTTTCTGTAAGATCTGTAACGCCGCCTGGCACGATGAGAGGCATCCATCGCGGAGTAAGAGCTGGACGAGTCGAAATGCAACAGATTCTCTGGATGCAGTGCCCTTTACTCTTTGAAGAAGTAGACGCATGCCTTCTATAGAGCTCTCCTTGGCATTGACTAAGAGATTCTGAAGCTCAAAGCACGCCGCCACAGCGTCGTCCGCCGACACATCCGACCTCTGTACGTACTCGTGTAGTAGCACACCAGCCTCTGCCTCCATGCCGGCCTCAGCACTTGTCTTTAGGCGCAACAATGCAGAGCTGCTGGTGTGCAGTGCTGCATCCGCCTCTTTCGCCCAGTGTGCTGCCTCTGCTGCATTTCCCTCGCGGAGGCACGAAAGTGCCAACTGCTCCATTGTAGCACCGCGCAGCATTGTTAGGTGATGTGGTGCATCACTTGCTCCACTCTCTTTGAAGTAATTCTGCACGTCAATAGAACGTAAGAGCATGTTACGAACATACTCCTCTGCATTCATTGGTAAACTGTTGTTGCCAATTCTGAAGACGAACCGGAAAAAAGCCTCCCGGTGGTCGCGCTTCAAGCTGTCATCCTTCAGCAACATCTCTGAAAGCCTCTGAGACGCCTGGCATGACGCTTGATATTCCCCAATGTTCCACATAACGTCCATAGTTGTGTACGCCAACTCCCAGGTCATGTTGCGGTGTTTGAGATGTGTGAGACTCTTCTTCACACCAGGACGTATGTGAGACGCAACGGCTTCGCCCACAGCAAGTAACCCTCTTGCACTATCGGCCATACCACACAACGACAAGTCCCGTGATGTTTTAAGACACATAAGAAGACATTGCTCAGCTTCGCGTGGGTGATGCGTAAAGTAGCCATGGGAAACATCCTTCGCTGAGTATGCGTAGTTACCGAGAAGGAAGGCCCGTGTGGCAAAGTCACGCAATGACGCCCTCAACTTTTGCTCCTCCACATCGTCTTGTTTGGCGGTGTGCCTCACAGTCATATTCCAGCACGCGCTTCCAAGCACGCGCAGCTCTTCGAGTGACTTCACAGGAAGGGCACCACACCCTTCTTGTCCCGCTGCCACCGCCGCCTCCACGACCTGCTTAAGACTCTGAACGTCTGAGAGCAGGCCACTGGTGTCGCCGTTTGCTCCGTTGTCTTCGTCGCGTGTGACAAATCGGTGAAGCACCTCGTCCAGCTTAGCGCCAAGCTGCTGTATGTCCATCCTTAACGATGCGGAAGCTTACACTTGCAATGGGAATGATTGAGGAAAGCAATCAAACAACAACATTAATAATAATGATAAAACAATAAACATGAATAAATACTGAAATAAAATGAAGGCAAAAGAAAAGTATCAGGAGTTGCACACTATCACACAGAAACCGATACCAAGTGTTTCTGCCGGCCCTACACCACCGCTGCCACTTCCATTGCATGCTTGCCTAACTCGGGAGAGGGTAGCAATAAACAGCCCCGGACCAGCACCTCCCTTTTTCTCTCACTGCGAAGTCTTTTGTGCCGCGATCGTATTTTTGGCGGTCTCTAGCTCCTCATCTGTTACAAGTTCCTTTTCTCTTTCCCTAACCATCTGCAAAATTTGCTTTGACACACGGTGTTCACGCACCTTTCGCTCAAGAACGGGTGTCGTTGGACCAACTGTGTATGCATGGTATACAAAAGAGAACCATATATTCCCAAAGAGTACCGCACATACAAACACCATTGTCATCACAAACGTTTTCCACAACTGCAGTTGTGTTTTGCGCCAAATCCAACGGGCGCGGTTCGTGCGAAACGGTTTCGTCAGACGCCCGATTTTGTTCATTGTCAACATGCGGAAGAACATCGTTCGTCGTGCGAGTGTATCCTTCACCGGTCCCGCCCCAGGGCCCCACATGCCAGGCCGATCCGTGTACTTTGACGGTGTTGGTGCCAGATGCCCGCGGTTCATGCACCGCCGCTGACATCGCCGAAACATCTTGGAGAAGCTCCCTTTTGCCTTTCCAAATACGGAGTTCTTCGCCCTTCCCCCCTCCAAACCACAAAACGAATATATATATATATATATATATATATTTATAAAGAAGTATAAAAGAGTGAAAAGAGACTTATTAGCGGCGGCAGTAGTATGAAGGAGTTTTACTTGTGGACAAGACAGAAAAGGTAAAGTGGCGAAAAATGGGATCATTCATTTTATACAATAGCAAAGCGAGCGAGAGAAAAAAAACCCACCACCAGAGATGGGGCGCGTAACACTTCCTCTCCCTATCCCCATGTTTTACATCAAACAGAGGCACCAGATGGGGCACAGGGGGATATATAGGACGGTTGAGAGAGAGACACAGAAGGATAAGAGAGGGAGGGAGGAAAAAAGGGCCCATTCTCAGTTTCTCGTACTCCTCTTAGCGCCTCCTTGGGGGAGGCTTGGGCTTGTTGACAGTTGTTGCACATCGAGGAATGTGCCGCTCCGCCACATCCGGGGCAAATTTCCTACCACAGTGCGGACAAGGTGTATAATGGCTGTTCTCACTATATGTTGGCGGAGGGAGATCTCTTGCATTGCCACCAGACTTGAGCACCTTGTCAACCTGACGAGCCTCTCGCATCGCACGTCGAAACGCCTCACTTTCTGCTCGCCAGTCTTTCTTTGGAATAGATGGCACCGGACGGGGGCTATTACTTGTCCTTGCTGTGCGCTCCGCTCCTGTACCTGAGAGACGCCTCGCTCGCATGTTAAAAACTTTTCGTTGCTTTTGTGCAGCACAAACACGTTCATGTCGCTGTAATGCCTCAACAGTGAACTTTCTTCCACATTTGCCACACTCGATGCGGTCTCCAATATCAACGGCTTCATCATCATATTCGCGCCCTTCTTCGGTAATATGTTGTTGCGGTGTACGTCTCTGGGACGAGAGAGAGTTCCCTCTGGCTACGCCTTTCGATGTCTGGGGAGTATATCCAGTAGCATCATCAACGTCTCCTTCTGTTTCCTTTTCTCCTTCTTGTCTTCTTGGGCGTTGTTTCTTCGCCACTGTCGAGGATGGCGACGATGACGCAGCAGCGACAGCAGCATTAGGAGCAGTAGGAGTAGCAACAGCAGCTGGAGGATGCGCTTTTGGCGAAGTCGTCGTGGTTATCTTCGGAGAGGCGTGCGCCTTGACCCCATCTGGCGGCAACGTGGACGGCTTTTCGTGTGGATGACCGTCAAGCTTGTCGACTGTTACCCTCTCGAGGACCCCACCGCATTCCTCGCAGAACTTTGCCGATAGCTCCTCGACAGACTCACAGCAGTTTCTGCACATCATGACCTCCTTCGTTGCCACTGCTGTTGCCGCAGGCTCAGCGTCTCCAAGGGCTGCACCACAGTTGTCGCAGAAGTTACCGTCAGCGTCGCAGATTGCTTTACATGCTGGACACATCACGACACGAACGGAGGGGGCGTTTACGTTCTCTACTCCTGCCGTCCGCTCGTCAGCCGCCGCACCGTTGATCGGCACGCCGCACGTACCACAAAATCTCGATCCCTCCGGGATCTGTTCCCCGCACTTCCCGCACGGGTTGGAAAGGCTCTTCGAAACGAGGCTTGTCCCACAATCTCTACAGTACTTTGCGGACGCATCATATTCCACAGCGTTACACCGGGGACACGTGCGCCCTTCAGGGTCAACCTTCCCATCCTTCGGCAGACGTTTCGTCTTCGGGTTGAGTTTCGGTACGTCCTTGGCGGTTCCGGACCCACCAAGTGCGCTGCTTTTGGTAGTGCTCATACTCCTATCCCCGCTATTCGTGGCGCCAGCGCCCGTACTCCCCATACTAGAGCGCACAGTAGAAACACGTGGTTCAGAGGCGCGCGGCGTTGACGACGCCGACGACAGCGGCGGCGGCTTTGCCGTGGAGCCGGGCTTGCACGACCGAAGATGAACGACGAGACGATCGGCAAGGAATTTCCGCCCACAATTGGGACAAGGTTCCAAATTACTCACAAACTCAGCAAATTGCGCGTCATTATGTTCTTCGATGCCCCCACCTTCGCCCTTCCAATTGACGGAGTCGGGGTGCTTTGGTGGCTTGCCCCGTGTATTCACATCGGCGGCCTCCCATTGAGCTAATTTTTTGGTATAGCACTGAGGCACATGAATTCCTATCGAGGTGCTGCCAAACTGCTGTCCGCAAAGATAGCAGATGGGTAGCTGTGGCTTGTATCCGGGCGAACGTATAGACGACCGACTCGCACTCCTCTTTGTGGACCGTGGACTTATTGTCGCTGCTGACGATGTACTTTTCTGAACAGAGGACTGACTGGAACCCATAGTACCGTTATATCCGCCGCCACCGCCACCGCCACCGCCACCGCCACTTGCACCTCCTCTCGACGCGCCGCGCCCCCCACCTCCACCGCCGCCGCCTTTGCAGCTGCGAAGATGGACGACGAGACGATCTGGAAGGAATTTTCTGCCACACTCACGACAAGGTACTAAATTGGCAGTAAACTCATGAAATTGGTCGTCGTTTAACTTCTCTTGGCTGATTCCCTCCCCTTTCCAGTTGACAGTATCGGGGTGTTTCGGCTTTCTGCCTCGTGTTGCTGGGTCAGACACCTCCCATTGTGCCACCTTCTTGGTGTAGCACTGGGGTATATGAATACCAATAGATGCACTACCAAATTGCTGTCCACAGAGGTAGCATACCCGCAGTTGGGGCTTAAACGCCGGTCCCTTTCGGCTAGCGGACAGCATCGTCTTTCGTCCCTTCTTTGTTTTGTTTAGACGATACGATGGAATATACAATGATCGTTTATGCGTCACGTCCGAACCAAGAGGTAAGTTCGACGAACTTCCTTCTCACTATGCAAGGGGTGAAGGGGGGGGGG
>NW_008825964.1:0-1813 GCF_000691245.1 Trypanosoma grayi
CCCTCGTTGCACACGTTCGCGATGTCGGCGCCGACGAAGCCGGGGCAGAGGTTGCTCATCCGCTCCGCGTAGGCGTTGATGAGGGCGCGCTCCCTCTCACTCTTCGTCGCCAGCAGCGCGCGGAAGTCGAAGGAGGCATATCCTGACTGCTTCTCCTCCAGCAGCAGACTGCGCTCCGCATCCATCTCCTCCTCCAGCTTGCTCACCGTCAGCGATGTCTCCGCTGTCTTTGATGCAGACGCTCCACCCGCTGCTGCTGCTTCTTTCGCGTTGCCCTCCGCGTTGCTGGGAGCAGCAGCACCACTTGTTGTTTCCGCCGGCGTCGTTGTTGTTGCTGTTTTGGATGTCTCGGTCTTCCCATCCTCTGCCGCGTTGCGGCATGCGTCCTCTACTACCGTCACCTTTTCTTTGCCGTCTGCCGTGTCTGTGGGCGGAGTCCCCGCCTCCTTCCCGTCCGCCTCACCCGCGTCGTTGACTAGCTTCAACGCGCTGAGATGCACCTTGAAAATATCGATTCGCTCGCTGATGACGGGGGCATCGACATGGATGATGCGGTCAAACCTCCCGGGGCGGATAAGCGCGGGGTCCAGCTGCTCCTGCGCCACGTTTGTCGATGCGAGAATCATCACATCTCCGCGGCTGCTGGTGTTGAAGCCATCCAGCTGCGTCAGCAACTCGTTAAGCGTGTGCTCCTGCTCCTGCTTCTCGCCGTGCCCGGCCCCACTCCGCTTGAGCCCAATCGCGTCGATCTCGTCAATGTACACAATGCAGCGCTGCTTCTTGGCAACCTCAAAGAGCTGCCGAACACGCAGCGCGCCCATGCCAACGTAGAGCTCCACAAAGTCCGAGCCGCATACGGGAATGAAACCAACACCGCTCTCACCCGCCACCGCCTTCGCCAGCAGCGTCTTGCCTGTCCCCGGCGGGCCGAGCAGCAGCGCGCCCGTTGGTATCTTTGCGCCCAGCGCAGTGTAGCGCTCAGGGTGGCGCAGGAAGTCCACCACCTCCGTGACCTCGCGCTTCGCCTCCTGCATCCCAGCAATATCGTGGAAGCGCGTGCTCGATGAGCGCTCCACGCGGAATACCATGTCTTTCACGCGCTGTGACTTCTTTCCCGCCTCCATCGTCATCGCCAGCGATTTGCCAATCGAGCTGGACAATATCATCACGAAGACAGGGAAGAAGACGAACGGCACCACCCATGCAAACACACCCAACACTACGAGTGCCTGCTCCCCCAGTGGGGTCCCCTGCAGCCGCACCTCAATCTGCGACGGCTTACCATCGGATGTGCTCTTCTGCTGCTGCTGCTTCTCCACCACGGCAGCGAGGTAGGCCTTTTGCAGCTGCTCCAGCTTCGCCTGCGTGTGCTGGTCATCCACGAGGCCAAGGTACACCTTCGCCTCCTCCAGGTACACCTGCGCGTAGTTGTTGTACAGCGCGATGCTCTCAATAACACCTGCGTGTTTGATGAGCGATGCCCACCCCGTCTGCTTCCCCGACGGCTGCGACAACCGCCACAGCACGTAGGACAACGCCAACATCACCAGCACAAAGAGTGTCGCACGGGCCACAAGCAAATCCTCGTGATTATCGTCTTCCGGAGAAACAACGGGGGATTTGCCACTGTCTCCTTTACTGTTTTTGTTTCCAGCGTTTCCTTTCGGCTCCTTTCCACTTGGCTGCTCAGAATGGTGCACGTGGCTGCAGCCCATGACCGTGCGGAGCGGCATCCAGGCCCACAACACGGACGCACCGCCACGGAGCGGAAGTGAGCGCAGCATCTTCCCCACCTCAGCACGTAAGGTGTGAA
>NW_008825964.1:1851-11713 GCF_000691245.1 Trypanosoma grayi
CACAGCGGCCGGTGAGCGCCCGCACCCCGACACAGCGTGAGCGAGTGGCGGCGAAGCATCTTCCTTTGTGCCGAGCGCACGTTCCCACCCAATGAACCCTCCAGAGCATCAGACACAAGAAACACCCGTGCAGGCGTGTATCAAAAAGACAAAAAAAGAGGAAACGAAGTGGGGGCGCGTAGACTGACAGGAGCTTTGCGTGGCTCAGAGAACACAACGGCGTCAGTAACCGTAATTCACAGCAAAGAAAAAAGAAAAAAGACAACATCAAACTCGCACACCGCATTTGAAGGTGTCGTAAGGGGAGGCCACACACACACACACACGTCACCAGCCTCGTCCACGCAATAATTACAGCATTCGCCCTTGTATGGGGCAGGCGGGCAAACAAAAAGGAAATAGCAGCGACGAAAATCAGAGGAAGAGGACTTCCGTCAGACGAGAGAAACTGTTACCTTCCCGCACAGCAGAGGCTCATTTGATTTAGCAAACTCTATATTGACACTCCGGTTGATGAGGCACTTCTGCAGAGCCGTAGAGGTCTTGTGTTCGCCAGAGAGGGGGCACCGGCACGCCCGCCGCGTTGTCTCTCGCTGTTTGTGCTGCCAGCAGCCCACCGCTGTCGTACACTGAAGGCCGGCTGCCGCTCAGTCCACTCAATCCACTCAGCGGCCGCGGCACCTCGGCTGCGGCGCCACCAGGCAGCTGTGCGTGCGAGTCGTCCACACGAGGACCTCGCTCAGTTGGCGGCTGAAGTGAGCTGCTGACGGAATAATCCTGGTAGCGACGGTTGGCCTGTGGCGTGAATGCCCGGAAGAAGATTGGGTTGTCACTGAATTCCGGTACACACTCGTGATGCACCTGCTGCAGCGCAACAGACGACGCATCGCGGAAAGAGTCGCCGTGAGCCACACCTTCCGCAGGAACTGATGCGCCGTCCAGTGCCGTGGGCACAGCTGAATGACAAGAGGGCGCGGAAGCACATGTCCGGCCACGACACGTTGTGGCACTGGATGCAGGAATTTCGGTAGCGGCGTATTGCGACTCGCCGTACGGTCTCAAAGGGGCCGCCCCGTCAAGGGCTTGCACTACATGGATAAGGAACTCGCTATTCAGACGAATGTAACGGTGCATCGAAACGTCTGCCACAGATCCAGTTTGCCACATAAGGGTTTCAAACGCCTTGTTAAACGCCCTGTCCACAGTCTCGTACGCATTGAGGGCCTTCTCACGAGACTCCACAATCTTTTTGTAGGTCTTACTTGTATCCAGGCTCTTGTGACTTCTTGCGTAGCTGCTCTCCTTTCGCTCTACCTCCGAACGCAACTGCTCGTATCGCTTCAGTGCACTATCGCGCATGCGAGCGTTAATCTCCGTTGCTGAAAGCGCCACCTCCAATCTCTTCACTGGCGTAAGCACTTCCTCGTGTACCTGCTTGTTGTACATCAAGAACGCGTTACCGTCTTTCAGTTCCTTCATTTCCTGCGCAAAGCGCTGCATCATGACCTTGGCGTCGGTGCCACACGAGCTCAATGAAGTGAGTCCATTGAAGGCGCCGCTCACTCCTTCAAATGCTACCCGCACTTCATTCATCGCCGCCATAGTGCATTGCATCGCCTTCTCAAAGCGCCGCAGCGAGGCATGAAGGAGGGACAAGTCGGCGCGCTTGGTGGCATAACTCACGTTCTGCTGCATCTATCCATAACAGTTGGACAACAGAAAGGTAAAGGACAAAGCACAAACCTGTACACTCCCGCAAGTATATGTGTATATATATATATATATATATACAAGGCGTTTCCCCACAGACACATGGCAGTGTGAACATTCATTCAGCTCACCACTCGTGCCGCACAGAGGGAAAGATTGAAGCACCGTAACCGGAGACCACTGCACAAAAACAGCACGCCAGGACCGCAAGATTCTGCCGGTAGGTGAGCGCCTCACGTCAGAGCAACAACATTGGATGCATCTGGTGGAGTTTAGCATTTGCACCGCTTTGATTTCTTAACAGTCGATTTTTCACCTGAGCACGACGACAGTTTCACCTTGGGCACCTTCCTATCACGGCCCGGTGCGTTGGGCGGCAGTGGCTGCGGCGCGGACGTCTGCCGCGCGTTCTGCTCCGCTGCGTTAAAACGCTCCTGGATCCGCTGCTGGAAGTCCACCGAGTCGCTGCTGTGGCTGGTGCTCGCCCGCCGCTGCTCGTCCGCGCCCGTGCAGCTGTGCTCCAGCGCATCCCTGCAATTTCCCTCGTGTGCATCGCTGCTCTCAGGCATCGTCAGTGCGGCGTCGGTCTTCCCACCGCCGCGCCACGTCGCCGTTGCTGCGGCACTGTGCAAGACGTCGCTGCTGCGGCGCTCCAGTTGGTGCGGGTCTGCGTGACGCTCGGCCACAGGCACACCCTGTGTGGTGTTGCCGCCGTCACCTTCGCGTGGGGAATAATCGTCGGCTGGCACATCAGTCCGAAAAACTGGAGGGGTGGACGAGAAGACCGACTTCTCACCTACGCCTGCGTCTATTGTTGTTGTTGCTACTGCTGCGGGTGTTGGCTGGGCATTGTGGGAGGGGTCCACGCTCTTTGTCGCATCTGCACCGGGCTTTGGCTGCTCTGGCGCTGCTGATTCTGTCGCCCCTTCCGCATCAGCGCCACTTCCAGTAAGAAGTGAGTCACACAAAGAGCGGAGCAACTCGCACACACCGGCCGTTGTGAGTGCGCTGACTTCGTGGTAGTGCACATCCGGCAGAGTGCTCAGAAGAGTCGATTCGATGTCGAGCTGTGACACGCATTCCCCCTCGCCGCTGGCGCGCAGGTCGACCTTGTTCGCGACGATGAAGATACTCTGCTGGTCAATGTCGGGGTTGTACCGTGCTGCCGCCTCAAGGTGCCGCGTCAGCACGGACTCGACGCTGCGCCTGCTGCTCACATCAAAGACGACAACCACCGCGGACGCATTGCGGTACGTCGACGCGTGCACGGCCGCGTACCGCTCCAAGCCGGCGGTGTCCCAAAACTGCAGCCGCACGTGCTGCCCGTCACGCACATTCCGCACCACGCGCGAAAAGAAGTCGGTTCCGACCGTCGGCACAACTGGCAGAGAGACGTCCAGTCCATCAGCAGCGGGGGTAGCGGCAGGGACGTCCGGCTTCTCTATAGAGTTGATTGGCGTGCCATTCGCCTCTACCGAGTACGGGGCGGTCAGCAGGCGCTTCACCAGCAGTGTCTTGCCCACGCTGTACTCGCCAACAACAACAACCTTGAAGACGTACTCGCGCTCGTCTTCGCCGTCCGTCGAGCTGCTGCTGTCAAAGGTTTCCGTGGCACTCACAAGGTCCGATGTGAGAACACGATCCGAAAGCATTTCCACCGCCTTACCTGCGTGTATGTTGTGTAGCGGTCGTTGCTCTCACACCTTCTCAGTCCTGCCAACGGCTGGGAGCGCAGGTGCCAGTAATGTGGCTCCCTTTTCTGTTTCGCAGCGCACCACAAAGAGTGAGGCACACACAGACAGACAGGGAGAATTCGTGGAGAGCGTGCAAGGGGCAGCTGCAGGCCCCCGCAGAGCGCCAGATATAGATCTATACGTGTGTGGCAACGATGCTGCTGCACAAGGCGAAGCAGGCAACAAGGACAACCGAAAAAAAAAAAGCGAAGACACATAGAGCAACACCCCTGAGAGCACCACAGGCGGCGAATATGCAGCAGAGCCACAGCAGCACAAAGGCTGAAGAAGTCACAGGAGGAACACAGGAGAGGCACACGATCTCGTCAGCGTAGCCAACGAAGAAAGAACAGATAAACGCGTGAGAAATAAAGCGCAGATGTTCATATACATATGCGCGCCAACAAACGAAAAAAAAAACATTAAACGTAGACTCATTTCCTCTTGGTTCATTATGCATACACGCAAAATAACAAAAACAAAAGCGATCCGTATTCAGCGCGGCGTCTCCTACATGCTCCATGGCTGGCACGTATTGTCACGCAGAAGTAGGCTCTGTGACGTAGCCCAACCACAGGCACACACATACCCCCCCCCCACACACACAGAGGGAGATTGAGGGGAAAAGGCCTGCACACCATCGTGTCTGCAGAGCCACACAGCAACACAAGCGTACCCGGAGCTGCACAAACACACAGCACGCACAATGGTTCTCCCCAGAACCAAAAAAAAAGGGCACACATGCTGTCGGGCAGAAACAAAAACACATATATATATATATTCACTTCGAGACTCAAACACAAAACAAAAAAAAAACACAATGCTGCATCAGCGGTGGTAGTGGGCAGCCCAGGCGGCCTTATATGACTAGAGCCCTTTGTGGAATGTCAGTGGCAAAGGCACATCTCTGTATGTCTCTGTGCATGTGTAGGTACGCGTCAAGCACAGCCATGACAACTCTTGCCCCGTCTACAGTACTCCACCGCCCTATCTGGGTGTCTAATGTTTGCTTTCGGCTCCTGCTATGGTGTGCTGCTGCTGCAACATTCGGCACACATACACACATGGAGAGCCACAGCAATACATG
This sequence comes from Trypanosoma grayi, assembly GCF_000691245.1. Lineage (NCBI taxonomy): Eukaryota > Euglenozoa > Kinetoplastea > Trypanosomatida > Trypanosomatidae > Trypanosoma > Trypanosoma grayi. The sequence goes on from NW_008825964.1 coordinate 6,382, forward strand.
TCTCTATTTACGCACAGCAAATATATCGCGACGACTTCTCAAGACTGATTTATCTGCTGCGCCTGCCGCGGGTCCTCCCACTGTCCGCACCGCGTCTTAAAAACGAGCAACCAGAAAAATAAACAGACACACCACTCAACAAACAAAAAAAAAAGGATCATATACGTAGAAACATATTCTTGGAAGCACCGCATTGCTGCAAAGATATTCTCCCCCACCCCTTTTTTTGTTATAGAGTTCCTACTCTTTAATCAATTTCATATTGCGTCCTTCTCTCTCTCTCTCTCTCTCTCTCTCTTTCTTTCTCTCAAAGCCCATCCTTAGCCTGCCTCATTCATTCATTCATTGCGTGTAGATAGTACTACGTTTACCTGTCTTGTGTTTTCTTTGTTGTTTAGATCAACTGCCGCGGGTCGTCGGTGGGGAAGGGAGCAACATATATACACCGAGAATCTATACACGCATAGACCCTGACCAATCAAGCAGTTCTGCAACGTAACGCAAAGAAAAGGAAAAAACAAAACGCCCTATAGTCAAAGTCGAAGCACAGACGTTTATTGCCCACAGCTGTACTGTGTGCATTTATTCATTTCCTACACGAAATTTTGTTCACTTGCTTTATAGCGCACCTGCACCTTCTTAGCTCCTTCAATTCACCAGTCTGTCCTAATCCCACCGTGAGAAGAATGAGAATCCGAAGCAACCAACATTGACGATGTGGTGCGACTGAGACTCCTCGTCGCTGCAATCCTCTAAGAGGTTCTCAATGGCGACAGGTGTCAGCTCCTCAATCGTCGGCGTGCCAGCAGCAGCAGCAGCAGCAGCGGTGGCTGTGTCGTGGTCGGCGCCTTCCAGCCGCCGAGACTTGTCCTTCGCCGTCACGCTGAGACGGATTTGGCGCAGCTTCCGTTTCTTGCGATTCCAGCTGACGTGTGCCCTCACGTCGGCGTCCTGCGCGCTCCACCAGTCCACCGGGACGTATGTCGCCTCCTCCACTGGCTTCTCTGCTGTGTCGTTGGTGGGACTCGCGGACACCACCTGCGCACCTCCCTCCTCCGTCCCATTGTCGCCACTACCGCCATTGTTATCAACAGCAGCAGCAGCAGCAGCAGCAGGCTGCGGCACAGCAACAGGGGGCGGAATCGCCGTCAACGCGCTGGGATCGTTGATGCACTGCCAGCGCGACCGCACAAATATATCCGCCTCACGCACCGCCAGCTGCAGCTCACGCTGACGCTCGAAAAGCTCCATCGAATACAGGACCGTAGCCGCAGCGCCAACGCTTCCACCAGGCGTGGTATCGTCATCAGCACTGTCCGGCTTCAGGTAGTTGAGGACATCGGCAAAGAGTGGATCCCACTCTTGGCTGAAATGATACGCGTAGTACTCATAATCAAAATTACCTGAGCAAAAGTATGAGTAGTACCGGTTTTTCATTATGGCATCTGCGTCAGCGTCCTCACCCTTACCCAAAGCAGACTCCGCAGCTGCGGCCCGCAAGCAGATCGGTACGTAGTAGAAGTACAGCTGTGCAAGTCGCAAGTGCAGCTTCCATGCATGCCGCATGGATTCCGCAAGGAGCCACATGAGTGCCATTAGCTGCTGCGAGCGCTGCGCTAGTACCACACGCTCAATATACTGCCGAGAGTACAGGGAATAGCTCCGCGTCTTCTTGATGGGTTGTGTTTGTAGTGGTACAGCTGCTGCTCGTACTGAAGCGGGAGAAGACACTGAATCCTCCTGTACAGGAGTGGAATATATTCCTTCACGACGCTTGTAGTATTCGTAAAGGCGATTCAGGTCCTGCAGATCGATCGCATCATCACCTTCAACGAAGCCTGTTTCCTCTTCAGTGTCGGCAATGGACGTTTTGCGTGGCACAACCATCCCGCCTGCAGCGGCCTTGAAATTTTCCGCCTCGTGCTGCGCCAGTGCCTCCATCGTGAGTGCGGCCCCCGGTGACGCTTCTCCCTGAGCTCCATCGACAGAGAAGCGGCAAGCCAGAAGTCCAAGGCGACGGCGTTCTTCCTCCAGCAGGGCCTCCTCGTCGCGCAGGAGCTCTCGTTTCCGTCGCGTGACCTCCTTCAGCTGCTCCTTTTGAGCCTGCTTCAGCTGCGTCAGATCTGTGTGGCACGCCAACGACGAGGACGGCGGGAAGGAGGTGCAACACGCTGTTGCTGCTGCTGCTGATGCTGCGCCGTTGGGCTCTGGAGCCGCTCGCCGCGTATCGGTCACCGTCCAGCACGCAGCGGGGCACGGCGGTTGAGAGGCGACAGGTGCATCGGCGCAACTCGCCCCATCCCGCTCTCCCAGCAGCGGCGGGCCGGCGAACAGACTCCGCGACGCCCTCAATGACGAATTGTTGCTCTTGCTGCTGGTGGTGGCCGCAGCGGCGACGGAAAAGACGGAGGGGCCGAGGCTGCTAGAAGCATCCCCAGCACTGTCCTGCAGCAACGGCGAGGTGCGCGTATTCAATTCTGGCACCTCCGGCGCGCAGAGCAGTCGGCGCCAAAACGGCAGACGATCCTTGTGTGTGTCATGCGTCGATAGTGTGGGCAGCGCGCCGGAGGCAGCAGCGTCAACAGAATCGTCACCATCTGCACCAGGAGACGGCTCCGGTGGACTCGCCAAGGGCCAACGCGATGGCAACAGGCGCTGAATGAGACGGGGCATGGAAAAAAAAGTGTGCGAAATGCGACTGTGTTCAACTCTCCTCGGCCTTTTTGTTCCAGCCCGTCTCACCCGCCTGTATTTCTCCGACTTCACTGTATTGGGGTGTTTGAAGAAATGCTCCTGCCACAACTATGCTTCCCTTGATGCTTCAAGGTACTCTGAAAATTCACTGTCCGCAAAACATGGGGACGAGACGAGGAACAGAAGACGCAGCAGAGGACGATGGGAGCAAAAGACATCAACGGATAACAGAAAATAGCAGCACCAACGCACATTAAGACAGAAACACAGTCATTCCATTACTTTTATACAAAGTGTCATAGCCTTACCTGGCGCACAAATTGTGCTGCACAGCCGCTTCATGCAGCTGCTGCAGTGGAAGCATGCATGCATGCGTGAATGCGGCACAGAGAACGCGGAACCAAACGAAGACAGGCCAAACGTCAGACTGTGGTTCACACAGCCATATGGAGTGATTCAAGTCCGTCAGCCAATCATAGAGTTTAAGCCACAGACATTGACGTGAATCATTGTCATGTCTATGGCTCCTTGTCCCCGTTCGTGTTTCAGGCCGCCTGGGGGCAAACCAAACACTCCAAAAGAGCACACCCTCAATCCCTCTTGGAATGTACTTTGCGAGGAGCCGCCGCCGCCACGCCTCCTCGCCGCCACGCGAACAGCAGGAGACCCATGACTGTTGTGAGGAGCACTGCGCACCCCACCAGGAGAGCGGAGTGCTCAGCTGAAGCCAAGAGGAGGACCGCCTGCAACCGCTCCATGGTGTATAACAAGGCCCCATACTTCTCACGCTGTTGCTGCTGCTGCTCAGCCATGCGTTGCTGCAGCCGCCGCGCTACCGCCGCCTCTTGCGTTATGTGATACGCGATGTACGGCTCGCACAGCTTCTGCCGCTCGCAGAACGCACCCACCTCGCCAAGGCGGTACTCGCTCTCACTACCCACCGCCGCATCGTCCCTGCTGCTCCTCTTCACACGCTCGGGCATCAGTTTCACGAACGCCTCTTGCGCAAGCGGCTCATTGACGTCCTCCAGCACGTCGTCGCACACCGCGTTGATGCGATCCCGCACGGACCGTCGCGATCCCGCTACGTCGTCAGCGTTCAGCCGCAGACGCTGCGGACTCGTGTCGCCGCCGCCCCCCGAGCGGCGTTGCTGCTGCAGCGCGTTCTCCGCCCCGTGGAGCTCCCGCACACGCCTGCAAAGGCCGTCGACAGCGTCGTGCACGTCCACCACAAGCCGCTGCCGCACCCCGGCACGTACCGCATCGCTGCTAGTTCGGGAACCGGCGCTGCTCTGCTCCTGCGTCAGCGCGGCCGGCTGCAGGAACTCCGCATGGAATACGGTGGCGATCGCGACGCATGCACGGCAGCGGTACTCTTCACGCGGGTCGACATCGTTTGCAGTTGGTGCGGCCGCCACACGTGCACCGCACGCAACCGTGCAGCAGAGGAACAGAAGCGCGATGGTCGCTCGCCGCAGACACCTCACCGGCCGCGTTGCCACGGTGTCATGCGCATTCCTCGGTTGGGAGAGTGCAATAGGCATGATGCTGACTCGGTGTGCTACTGTGTAAATGTTTCTCTCTCTCTTTCTTTCTTTCTTTCTCGCTAAGTGTGTGCTTGACAAAACACTGCGGGCGTCCGCCGTGCCGCAGCACTCACACCAGCCCAGCGATGCCACAGTTGTGGCCGCGGGGAGACGAAACAACAACAGCGGAGAGAAAGGCATGAGGCCGGCAGCGACGCGGCAAACAACTCACAGGCCCGAGCAACAGGGGCGGCAAAAGAGCACCAACAGGCAAAGAGGCGATTGCTGATGTGAGAGAGAAAAAAAAAAGTGAATTGTGCACAGCACGCCACGCAGCAGCATTCCACTTGGGGAATGAAAACGAACAAACAAAAAAACGGCCCAAGTGCGAGGGGTGCGTGCAAATTACGTCGCACCACTCCTATTGAGGTGCAGTGGCGAGCTGTAGCAGCAGCTACGCGTGTGGGAGGCACAAGCATGGATGAACTCCGTCGTCCCATCCCGCACGCAAAAAGACCAAAAAAAAAAGCCAAAAAACAAAAAACTCGCAGAACCAAAATGATGGAAAGAAGAGTGAAGAGACGGTTGAGTGCATCAGCCGCCCCTCATTTACACACACACACACACACACACTGAGGGAGAAAAAGAAGAAGGCAGACACACAAGCAAACAAACAGGCACAGAGGAACGCGGGAGAGATCAAGTAAAGGAGAGAGACACATACCTGCCGCCATCTCGGCAATCCATACTTCATGCCTCTCTCTCTCTGCTGCTCTCAAATGTCCCTCGCGTGTGGGGCGAAGTGCGGCCGCCCGCGGCCCCCAGCCGCAGTCGCGGCCAACGAACGCGACCAAAATCCCACAACAAATCACAATAAACCAAAAACAACTTCGGCCGAAACAGTAATGAACAAGGAACACAAGAAAAAAAAACACACACAAGTTGATCATGCAAGCGTTGGGGGCGAGCGTGAGAGCGCGTGTGCAAGGTGAAAAGTGAAAGGGGGGGCATTGCTCCCCCACGCCGCAACGGTGTCTATTGCCCCCGCGCACATTTCGACGGCGCAGAAGCCCCAACCGCTGCTGCAGACGCCCCACCACCACGCCGCCGCC
>NW_008825964.1:12006-17061 GCF_000691245.1 Trypanosoma grayi
CCCCCCCCACAGCAACAACACGAAGCGCTGTTAACAGATGTTGCAGCACCACAAGTTTTTCAGCCAGCCTGTGTCGCAGTTACTACTGCTGCTGTGGTTGCTTTTGTTGGTAGATTGCTAATGATCCCTTTACTCTAACTCACTCCATCTTAATAGTTCGTTTCATTTCCTTTCCTGCTTCGTACGCATTGCCGCTAATTATTTCCAGCATGAAGATGGCGCAGCGCATATTCGCATCGACACAGCAGTCAATCCCCATAGGAAGAATACTCAACGCCGTGTCTGTGCATGCGCCACCTTTTTTATGCGTCTCATCTACATTTCTGCTGTTGCGTTGCTGTCGTAGTTTGTCCCCTCCATATATATCTATATATACATATATAGATATAGATAGATAGATAGATATATGTATATCAATACTCGAAGAAGCGCCGAGCAGCAGTGGCAAAAACACAACCCCTATTGGTTCCTCGGGCATTTGAGATTTTCTCTCTTCTTCCTCCGGTCATCGTCCTTCGGTGTAGCGGACACTACCGAAAGCACTACATACATGTATATATGTATGTATACGCATATGTATATGTGTACCTGAGTAGCCAGGTCAGCCCGCACATTTCCTCTAGCATATTCACTGTGTGGAGTGAATAGGAGCATGTCATTGTATGCACATGCAGTGCGGCCGAGCGCAGCACGAGGCCAAGGAAGAAGGTGCTCCTCTCTCCTCCCACAGCCCGTGAACACACACACACACACAGGCACACACACAAAAGAAAACAAAATACATAACCCGTAGAAGTTGACAAACGTATTCATTGGCATCCATCAACAGTGCGATGTATTCCACACAAATTGTGTGTGTGTGTGTGTGTGTGTGTGTGTGTGAAATATATGTGAATGATTTGAATGCTGCTATATGATTGCAGTCTTTTTTTCGTTTTTTTGCTTGCTGTTGCACGCGTCAGCGCATGTCCACGTGTGCCGATGTGAGAAACTCGTATTGGCGTTACATCTCGCTTGAACGCCATAGAGCGAGGAAAACAGATACAACGCCCAGAACACCTCTTCGTCCCCTTTGCCCCATGACGACCAACTAATCGAATACCCCAACACACACGCATATATATAGATATATATAGATAGATATAGATATAGATAGATATCTACGGCGGTATTTCCCGCGTATACTCTTTCCTTCCTCATTTCACGCCTTATCACTCTCTTGTTTGCTTCTCTCTTTTCCACTATTCCCCACAATTCCCATGTGTGCGCCTGCAGGAGGCGTGGTGACGCAGCAATGCGCACAGCCACACCAAGTGACTGCCAAAGCTGTGCTCTTCCGCATTGAAGCGCGTCATTTGCACTCGCCTCCCTCTCAAGCCCCATTCCCCCTCCCCTCCCTAATGAGTAACTTCAGCTATTCCCTCTTTCTCTGCTAATGACACATCCCCGGCGTGCATCACCCCTTATGATTCCCATTGCTACTCCACACACTGTTCCCCTTTACAAACATATAGTTATATAGTGCCTTACATTACCTTGCTTTCTCTGCGGGCTTCTACACCATTACCACCAAACACTTTACCTGGCTGACTCAAACTCTCATTACCTTCTGCCTTTTTTTTTTTCTTCTTTCCCTTCATTCCCCTCATCCTATAGCAGCGCACCTCTCATGGCACCAAGCATACGTCGTAGCGAAGGTGTAACGCCTCAAACAAAACGGTGTCACACAACTTTTGCCTGTGATCAAAAATACATGAAGAAATGAGGCGCAGCGACCAGCACACACACACACACACACAGACACACGCATATGCATACATATGTGTACATGTATTCACGGCAGCCACAGAGCATCCACGCAGATCAATGCTAGTGCGTAGAGAGACACAACACAACAAGAAAAAAAAACACCCCCCACGAAGAGCGCACCGGTAACCGTAAAGCACGGAACAGTTGGTCAAAAAGCGGGGGCCAGATCACAAGACAAGAAAAAAAACACACACCCGTGTTCCTACAAAAGAAAACAAGATTGCATGGCACACACCATCTCGTCCGTGTCATAATGAACTTCTTTGTGTTGTTTCGTTGGCATCCTGCGGCCAATCGTTGCACACAACACCAATACTCACGCCCCGCACGCCGCAGCTGAGAAGCAGCGCACCACGTGGTGCGGCGGCAGCAAGGCCCAGAAGATTTCCTCCGCCGAAGCAGCATCCACGTCGAACGCCTCGAAGAATGCCATTGAAAAGGCATCATTGTCGAGCTGTGGGAAAAGTGTGGAGCGCAGACGATGCACACCGCCGTCACGTAGTGTCTGCTCCAACGCCGGAAGCGTGATGCCCAGTACCTCCTTTGCACGTCGGGAGGCTAGCACGTACACGCAGCGCGTCACCACTGGGTGCGTCGTCTCCATCGCGAGCCCAACAGTGAGAAGCACGTCGAGTATATACGACTGAAACTGCACATTGCGTTGATACATCTGTTCGTGATGCTTAGGCAATATTCGTGGTGTGTCGTCCTGATCCTCCAAAGGCAGAACACCCATCGCAGCGCTCACAACAGCGACTTCCTGGTCGTCTTCTCCGTTCGAGCCAATCACATTCGAGAAATCAAAGGCCTGGAGCAGTGGATTAAATACACAGCTTGTCTCCTCCTTTGGGGATGCATCTCCATCCATCATCATCGCTTCAGTGGGTTCACCTCTGTCGTCCATTGCAACAGATGGGGAAATGATGCACATTGCATCAGCTGCAGCACCAGCAGAAGAGGCGAAAGGTAGCTGCTTGTGTAGAAACATAGCTGGTATCGCATTGCAGCTCGTCACGATGTTGTGAATGGCATCCAGCGCCTCCTCCGTGCTCCCTTTGCAAACATAAAGAAGGGCGAGTAGCAGGTGCACGAGGAGATGGAGTTTTGTGGCGCGCTGCAACAACTCCATCTCCTCTATCCCCACAACTGATGACTGCAGCTCCTCGAGACGAAACACATTCTCATTCAGGACACTTTGAAGTGTGTGAAGAGTGCCAATGGCGTCATAAAAATGTTCACCCGTCGCGAGATACTGCCGAATACAGCGCATCGCTACAAGCACCAGCGCCTGCCCACGCTCCACCACGTGGCATTGCGAAGATAGCGGCGGCGTAGGAGGAGGTGGTGGTGGGGAAGTCAGTGGTGCACTGGAATCAAGCGAAAGAGTCGCAAGTGGTAACATAAATGGCGGCGAACTGTGACCATCAGGTGAGCCTGTGGCATCACTGTATCCATCGCGGCTGCAGTTACCAGTTTGGCATGCGAAGAATGCCTCCCTTTCGTTTTGCAGGAAGAGTGTTGGGGTGGCAACCCTCTCGTTGACAAGAGTTCCGATGCCCTTCGTTAACGAACCGCGCATGAGTGGTGTGATACCGGCGGACTCTTCATCGGAGTTGGAGCCGGAGTGCGAGCGGGATACAGCCGGTGCCGGGGCCTGCTGCGACGACGTGGTGTCGTCGTATTGCTGCTTGTGGTGCCGCGGCAACGGAAGCTGACGACCGTCAGTTCCGTTAATATAGTTCTTGTTGTGGTTGTTGTTGCTAAAACTCGGTGTATGTGAGGAGTTGGGCATGTGGACCTGGGCATTCATCATCCAGCCCTCCTTCTTCTTGAGGTTGTGGTAACTGTCAACAGCCTCCTTCAGTGTGCGGTGCGCAAAGTTGCCGGAGCCGAAGATGCACGCCATGTTTGTCGCTGGGTCCGCGTCGTGAAACACACGATCGACAATTGCCTGCTTGGCCGCATTGCATTTAAGTCGAAGCGGTGGTTTCCCCGCGCCGTTTGGCAGCTCCATGCCACTTCGCCGCATCATCTCATCTGCACCCCGGCGATCGGCGAACTCGACGAAGCCATAGATCCAGTTTTGTGTATTAGTAGAGTTGCCACAGATACGTACGCGCAGGTACTCTCCACACTCGGCGCAGATGGAGGCCAACTCTCCTTGCTTCATACCAGTGGGGAGGAAGCGTAGGTGGACAGTGCGGCTAAGCAGGTCAGTGTCAGCTGCTTCCTCTTCCACAAGCCGCTGCCTCTCCTCCTTCGAGAGCGACTTGAACTCTTGGTGCAGCCGCTGAGCGGGATTTGGCCCAGTGTTCGGCCCCCGATACGTGTACGGTTTACGCGTGGCCGCGGCTGAGGCCACTGGCATCGACTCATCCGTCACAGTGAAAGGCGGGAGCGGTGGGGTGCCGCAGGAAACGACATACGGTGCGTGCTTCTTCGTCAATGGGACCGCCGCCTGGGCAGCGCTCTTCATTTCTGCGGTAGGAGGTGAGTGCCTTGACCTTCTACCCATCAATAGTTCTTCAGTACTGTTTGCTGTTGATAATATGTGACACAACACTCTATAGCGGTTGCTGCTGCTTCTACTGCTGCTGCTGCTGCTGCTGCTGCTGTGGCTTTTGTTGTACTTATAATGGGTCTTTCACTTCTCAACTGTTTGTGTCTGTGAGGGCGTGTATGTGTGNATAGTTCTTCAGTACTGTTTGCTGTTGATAATATGTGACACAACACTCTATAGCGGTTGCTGCTGCTTCTACTGCTGCTGCTGCTGCTGTGGCTTTTGTTGTACTTATAATGGGTCTTTCACTTCTCAACTGTTTGTGTCTGTGAGGGCGTGTATGTGTGCACGATTGTTTGCTTGTTTGTATGTATGCTTGTGTGTGTGTGCTTTTTTTCTCTTTGGTGTGGTGTAGTGTGGTATGTGTGCTACCTCCCTTGTTTTACGCTTCGTGTGTGATGCCGTAGTCGATCTCGCGTCTGCCGTCCTGCGCACGAAGCCGGACTTCAAAACACCGTTCCACGAGACCCGACACGCCGAGGGAAACAAAACAGGGACTCAGCCTTGCGGAAAAAAAACATGTAGAAACAACATCAACAACACAGGAGATAGATAGAGAGAGAGAGAGATAGCAGAAGTAGAAAGTTCAGCGCTTCAAGGCGGCATTGTGTCACACAATCCAGCTCGGAGAGAGCAGCCTGGCACAAGGCGCCGATGAAGTGTTTCTACTCGGAAGAAAGAGAAGA
>NW_008825965.1:0-3262 GCF_000691245.1 Trypanosoma grayi
TATATATATATATATATATATATATCCAATAGGGCAAGTATCATAGCAAAAGCGGTATTCACTGGGTTTGGGGGGTGGATTTCGAATGCCAGCACGGGATGCGAATAAAAGGCCAAAAATGACGCGTAGACACCGTGTATCGTTCCTGTCGTCGCCAGTGTCCTGCAAGTTGATGTTCGGCATATGTGGTGTTCTTGCAGGCCTCGGGTGTCTGCTGTTCCTGCTGCTCTTGGATTCCGTCCGCAGCGCTAAGTGGCACGTCTGGACCAACGTGGAGGGCCCCCGTCACTCCAAGGCCGGATGCCACGCGATGTGCAGCACAACATTTGGAGTTCTTCTGGGTGCTCACAACGGTGTGTTCGCGTATAGCAACTGCAACAGCACAACGTGCATATCCAATGAAATCCACGCGGTGTCTGTTTCTCCTGCCACAGAGCTTTATAGTGACATTGACGCAATGAGGCGCAACAGCGGGATAAAGTGGCAATGCGTTGAGTACGCGAGGCGGTACTGGATGATGCGCGGCAGCCCGGTTGGCGCAACCTTTTCCTTGGTGACCGCAGCCGCTGATATATGGTCACTGACAACTGTGCAGTTGCTGAATGGTTCAACGGTGCCGCTGCTGAAGTACGCCAACGGGGCGCCAGCCGACACTGGAGGATCGGCGCCACGTGTTGGGGATCTGCTGATATACCCAAAGCAGCGCACGGACTTTCCGTTCGGGCACGTCGCCGTCGTTGTTGACGTGACGAGCGGCTCTGTCCTGGTGGCGGAGCAGAACTGGGAGAACACCGTGTGGCCCGCCCCGCACCACAACTACTCGCGCGAGATCCCTATGCGCCACGATGCCGATGCCAAGACGTACACCATCACCGACGAGGACGACATCAAGATTACCGGATGGGTGCGGTACGGGATGTAAAGCAGCAAGTGCTGAACTTTCGTTGATGGTTTGAGGTAAAAGGAGTTTCTCGCTCCCTTGCTGCTTTCTTCGGTGATGATGTCTTGTTGCGTGGGCTGATGGGTAGCTGAATTGCTTCACTGCATTTGTCAAGAGTGCATATTATTTTGTTTTGTTTTGTTGTTGGTGTTGTGTTTGGTGATGATGGGGATCGTGCGGGGCTTGGCAGCGACCTCTTTTTGGCTCCGCTTCGTCTCTCTTGCAGCAAGAGGAATCCAAGCGAAGCTATTTTTACTTCTGGGTGATTAGAAGAAGTAGTTCCTCGTCACATGAAGAGAGATGCCACGACCGCCTCCGCCCCGCCCCCGACGGAGCACACGCCGATGCTGCACCCACGCCCGGCGCCGGTAAGCGTGGACACGCTGCAGACACGCGAGGAGTGCGACGCGATGCCGTTCTGGCAGCGCGTCTCTTCGCCGCTTCACCCCGTGTTCCTCACGATGCAGGACCACTGCCACTACGAGTGGGTGGCTGTTCTGCTCTCAACCGTGTCGCTGGTGCTCCTCTTCGTATTTGTGTTTTATTACAACACTCCGCCGGTGCCAATGAACTGCGTCACGTCTTTTGGGCAATTCCTGGGGGAGAGCAACGGCGTGTTGGCCTTTAGTAATTGCAACAGGGGCTATGAAAATGTGGAGGAGCATTTCGTCCTTGTCAAGACTTCGCGAGTGTATAGCGGCGTAAAGTGGAAGGCGACGGAGTACGCGCGGCGCTTTTGGCTGCTCACGAAACGTCCTGGTGTAGAGTTTGTGTCGGTCAACAACGCGGAGGAGATATGGACGAGTGTTGAGGAGGCGTCATATATTGGCGGAAAACGCGCTAAGCTGATTAAAATCCCCAATATTCTCGGAGGCAGCGACAAACTCAACATCAGCAAGGCAATCAAGAAGTCTCAGTGGGAGTATTCCCGCCCACGCGTCGGTGATCTGCTGGTCTACGCGAGTGACGACAACCTGCCGGGGGGGCACGTCGCCGTGATAGTGGACATAGCGCACCAGTCGAACAGTAGTGGGAACAGGGGCACTCCTGGTAGGCACTACGTCATCTACCTCGCCGAGCAGAACTGGGACAACAAGCAGTGGGTAGATGTAGGCGCTGCGGCGCAAGGTGGCATGAGCAGCAGCGGCACACCCGTGCCACGACACTACTCACGCACTGTGCTTCTGCACGAGGAGGAGGCCACGCGCACGATGGGCGTGCATGATGTTGAGGGTACTGTGCTTGGCTGGGTTCGCGTGTAAGGGCTGTGGAGCCGCAGGGTGAAAAGGGGCATAAACGTGTGGCGCCACACTCCGCGAAGTGTGCTTCATGGGAGTGGGTGTGGGGAGTGAGAAAAGCTGAGAGTTATGCCTTGATTTTGTTTTTGATTTCTTTTCTTTGCTGTGGAGTCTCGTTGTGAAACGGAAGGGTGGGTGGAAGAAGGCAATGTAAATGTGCGGCGTTTCTATATCCGTGTTGCCCACTCACTTCTCTTCGTGGCGTGAGACGCACTGGTCAAGCACGGTTGGGTTATTGCTGTTGCTGTGCAACTCATCGCCTGCATCGCCCCCCCCCCCCCCNCCCCACCCACTGACGTATCCGTCTAAATTTTAAACTTTCCTTTCTTTCTTTTTTTTTGTGTGGGGATTGTGCTGTCTTTCATTCTTTTTTCGTTTTTTTTTTTGTTTTCCCTCTCTCTCTCGCTCTCTCCCTCCTGTGTGCATGCGTGTGTGAAGAGTCAGTGAAGACGCGAGGATGGTGTCAAAGGACTCCCGCTACGTGCACCGGCGGTGGTGTCTGGCCGACGCGACGCTGACGATCCACCACCCAAAACTAAAGCTCCTCGTTGACTTCGACGACCCGGCTGGGTTCACGCTCCCGGCGAATGCGCCGCTCAGGTCTGGGGCGCGACGTGCTGCTGCTGCAACAGCCGGCGGTGCCCCGGGCGCGTTTGGTCTCAGCCCAGAGGAAGACCTCCTGGCGGACTGGCGCGAGATTGGCGTGCCGCCGCTCACGGAGGAGTGAGCCCGCGCCCCCAACACCGTGCAGCCGGCGCGACGACGTCTGCGTCCGTGCGTGGAGGCAGTTTGGGAAGAGAGGGAGAACCGCCTGGCAGGGTGCACGATCACCCCCAAGACTCTGCACGGGGGGTGGGGGGTTCCTTGTGTTGTGCGATGTGGGCGTATTCGTCTCTTTGCTTTATCGCTTGTTCTCTTTATATATATATATATATTTTTTTTTGGTTTTAATGCGGTGCGCCCACAACAAATATTCACACAAAAAGAAGAAAGGGAGAAGGCAGCAGCGTCAATGAGTGGCGGG